>NC_060140.1:3931503-4197447 GCF_021461385.2 Schistocerca piceifrons | reverse complement strand
AAGAGTCAGTCTCCTTGTACTTAAGTCGGTATTGTGCCTTTTCTATTTAATTCCGAAGCAATTTCTGTGTTTCATCGTCATTAAGATGGTCAGAGGGATACAGTAAACCTGATGTGAAGCATCGGAATCTATAACTAGTGTCACTGGAATGGTTCAAAACATAGTCAGCAAGAAGAGTCAGTCTTCTTGTACTTATGTCGGTATTGTGCCTATTGTATTTCATTCCGATGCAATTGCTGTGTTTCATCGTCAATACGAAGGTCCAAGGGATTCAGTAACCTGGAGTGAAGCATCGGAATCTATAACTAGTGTCACAGGGACGTTTCAAATCATGGACAGTAAGATGAGTCAGTATTCTTGTACTTTAGTCGGCATTCTGCTTTTTGTAATTATTTCCGATGCAATTTCTGTGTTTCATCGTCTATAAGAAGGTCAGAGGGATACAGTAAACCTGAACTAATGCATCGGAATCTATAACTAGTGTCACAGGAATGGTTCAAAACATAGAGAGTTGGAAGATTCAGTCTTCTTGTACTTAAGTCGGCATTGTGCCTTTTGTATTTCATTCCGATGCAATTTCTGTGTTTCATCGTCCATAAGAAGGTCCGAGGGATACAGTAAACCTTAAGTGAAGCATCTGAATAAAAAACTAGTGTCACAGGAATGGTTGAAAACATAGAGAGTGGGAAGAGTCAATCTTCTTGTACTTAAGTCGGTATTGTGCCTTTGTATTTAATTCCGATGCAATTTCTGTGTTTCATCGTCAATAAGAAGGTACAAGGGATACAGTAAACCTGAAGTGAATCATCGGAATCTATAACTAGTATCACAGGAATGGTTCCAGCAAAGTCAGTAAGAAGAGTCAGTCTTCTTGTACTTAAGTCATCATTGTGCCTTTTCTATTTAATTCTGATGCAATTTCTGTGTTTCATCGTCAATAAGAAGGTCCAAGGTATGCAGTAAACCTGAAGTGAAGCATCGGAATCTACAACTAGTGTCACAGGAATGGTTCAAACCATAGACAGTAAGAAGAGTCAGACTTCTTTTACTTAAGTGTGCATTGTGCGTTTTGTATTTAATTCCGATGCTATTTCTGTGTTTCATCGTCAATAAGAAGGTCGAAGGGATACAGTAAACCTGGAGTGAAGCTTCGGAGTCTATAGCTACTGTCACAGGAATGGTTCAAAACATAGACAGTAAAAAGAGTCGGTCTTCTTGTACTTAATTCGGCATTGTGCTTTTTCTATTTAATTCCGATGCAATTTCTGTGTTTCATCGTCAATAAGAAGGGCCAAGGGATACAGTAAACCTGAAGAGAAGCATCGGAATAAAAAACTAGTGTCACAGGAATGGTTCAAAGCATAGACCGTAGGAAGAGTCAGTCATCTTGTACTTAAGTCGGTATTGTGCATTTCCAATTTAATTCTGATGCAATTTCTGTGTTTCATCGTCAATAAGAAGGTCAGAGGGATACAGTAAGCCTGAAGTGAAGCATCGGAATCTATAACTAGTGTCACAGGAATGGTTCAAAACATAGAGAGTTGGAAGATTCAGTCTTCTTGTACTTAAGTCGGCATTGTGTATTCTCTATTTAATTCCGATGCAATTTCTGTGTTTCGTCGTCAATAAGGCGGTCGGAGGGATACAGTAAACCTGAAGTGAAGCATCGGAATCTATGACTAGTGTCACAGGAATGGTTCAAAACATAGTAAGACGAGTCAGTCATCTTGTACTTAAGTCGGTATTGTGCCTTTTGTATTTAATTCCGATGCAATTACTGTGTTTCATCGTCAATAGGAAGGTCCCATTGATACAGTAAACCTGAAGTGAAGCATCGAAATCTATGACTAGTGTCACAGGAATGGTTCAAACATAGACCGTAGGAAGAGTCAGTCTTCTTGTACTTTAGTCGGCAGTTTGCCTATTGTATTTAATTCTGATGCAATTTCTGTGTTTCATCGTCAATAAGAAGGTCCAAGGGATACAGTAAACCTGGAGTGAAGCATCGGAATCTATAACTAGTGTCACAGGAATGGTTCAAAACATAGACAGTAAGAAGAGTCAGACATCTTTTACTTAAGTCGGCATTGTGCCTTTTGTATGTAATTCCGATGCAATTTCTGTGATTCATCGGCAATAAGAACGTCCAAGGGATACAGTAAACCTGGAGTGAAGCTTCGAAGTCTATAACTAGTGTCACAGGAATGGTTCAAAACATAGACAGTAAGAAGAGTTAGTCTTCTTGTACTTAATTCGGCATTGTGCCTTTTGTATTTAATTCTGATGCAATTTCTGTGTTTCATCGTCGATAAGAATGTCAGAGGGATACAGTAAATCTGAAGTAAAGGATCGGAATCTATAACTAGTGTCACAGGAATGGTTCAAAGCATAGTCAGTAAGAAGAGTCAGTTTTCTTGTACTTAAGTCGGCACTGTGCTTTTTGTATTTAATTCCGATGCAATTTCTCTGTTTCATCGTCAATAAGTTGGTCCAAGGGAATCAGTAAACCTGGAGTGAAGCATCGGAATCTATAACCAGTGTCACAGGGACGGTTCAAAACATAGACAGTAAGATGAGTCAGTTTTCTTGTACTTCAGTCGGTATTGTGCCTTTTGTATATAATTCCGATGCAATTTCTATGTTTCATCGTCAATAAGAAGTCCCAAGAGATACAGTTAACCTGAAGTGAATCATCGGAATCTATAACTAGTGTCAGAGGTATGATTCAAACCATAGTCAGTAAGAAGAGTCAGTCTTCTTGTACTTAAGTCATCATTGTGCCCTTTCTATTTAATTCCGATGCAATTTCTGTGTTTCATCGTCAACAAGAAGGTCCAAGGGATACAGTAAACCTGAAGTGAAGCATCGGAATCTATAACTAGTGGCACAGGAGTGGTTTAAAACATTGAGATTTGGAAGAGTCAGACTTCTTGTACTTATGACGGCATTGTGCCTTTTGCATTTAATTCCGATGCAATTTCTGTGTTTCATCGTCAAAAAGAAAGTCAGAGGGATACTGTAAACCTGATGTGAAGCATCGGAATCTATAACTAGTGTCACTGGAATGTTTCAAAGCAAAGTCAGTAAGAAGAGTCAGTCTTCTTGTACTTATGTCGGTATTGTGCCTTTTGTATTTCATTTCGATGCATTATCTGTGTTTCATCGTCAATACGAAGGTCCAAGGGATACAGTAACCTGGAGTGAAGCATCGGAATCTATAACTAGTGTCACAGGGACGTTTCAAATCATAGACAGTAAGATGAGTCAGTATTCTTGTACTTTAGTCGGCATTCTGCTTTTTGTACTTATTTCCGATTCAATTTCTGTGTTTCATCGTCACAAAGAAGGTCAGTGGGATACAGTAATCCTGAAGTTAAGCATCGGAATCTATAACTAGTGTCACAGGAATGGTTCAAACCATAGTCAGTAAGAAGAGTCAGTCTTCTTGTAGTTAAGTCGGCATTGTGCCTTTTTTATTTAATTCCAATGCAATTTCTGTGATTCATCGTCAATAAGAAGGTCAGAGGGATACAGTAAACCTTAAGTGAAGCATCGGAATCTATAACTAGTGTTTCACGAATGGTTCAAAACATAGACAGTTGGAAGAGTCAGTCTTCTTGTACTTCACTCGGCATTGTGCCTTTTGTATTGAATTCCGATGCAATTTCTGTGTTTCATCGTCAATAAGAAGGTCCAGGGGATACAGTAAACCTGAAATGAACCATCGGAATCTATAACTAGTGTCACAGGAATGGTTCAAAACATAGTCAGTAAGAAGAGTCAGGCTTCTTGTCCTTAAGTCGGCATTGTGCCTTTTTTATATAATTCCGATGCAATTTGTGTGTTACATCGTCAATAAGAAGGTCCAAGGGATACAGTAAACCTGATGTCAAGCATCGGAATCTATGATTAGTGTCACAGGAATGGTTCAAAACATAGACAGTAGGAAGAGTCAGTCTTCTTGTACTTAAGTCGGTATTGTGCTTTTTTCTATTTAATTCCGATGCAATTTCTGTGTTTCATCGTCTATAAGAAGGTCAGAGGGATACAGTAGTCCTGAACTGAAGCATCGGAATCTATAACTAGTGTCACAGGAATGGTTCAAAACATAGAGAGTTGGAAGATTCAGTCTTCTTGTACATTAGTCGGCATTGTGCCTTTTGTATTTTATTCCGATGCAATTTCTGTGTTTCATCGTCAATAAGAAGGGCCAAGGGATACAGTTAACCTGAAGTGAAGCATCGGAATAAAAAACTAGTGTCACAGCAATGGTTCAAAGCACAGACAGTTGGAAGAGTCAGTCTTCTTCTACTTAAGTCGGTATTGTGCGTTTCCAATTTAATTCTGATGCAATTTCTGTGTTTCATCGTCAATAAGAAGGTCAGAGTATTCAGTAAACCTGAAGTGAAGCATCGGAATCTATAACTAGTGTCACAGGAATGGTTCAAAACATAGAGAGTTGGAAGATTCAGTCTTATTGTACTTATGTCGGCATTGTGCATCCTCTATTTAATTCCGATGCAATTTCTGTGTTTCGTCGTCAATAAGACGGTCGGAGGGATACAGTAAACCTGAAGTGAAGCATCGGAATCTATGACTAGTGTCACAGGAATGGTTCAAAGCATAGTCAGTAGGAACAGTCAGTCTTCTTGTACTTAAGTCGGCAGTTTGCCTATTGTATTTAATTCTGATGCAATTTCTGTGTTTCATCGTCAATAAGAAGGTCCAAGGGATACAGTAAACCTGGAGTGAAGCATCGGAATCTATAACTAGTGTCACAGGAATGGTTCAAAGCATAGACTGTAAGAAGAGTCAGACATCTTTTACTTAAGTCGGCATTGTGCATTTTGTATGTAATTCCGATGCAATTTCTGTGTCTCAGCGGCAATAAGAAGGTCCAAGGGATACAATAAACCTGGAGTGAAGCTTCGAAGTCTATAACTAGTGTCACAGGAATGGTTCAAAACATAGACAGTAAGAAGAGTTAGTCTTCTTGTACTTAATTCGGCATTGTGCCTTTTGTATTTAATTCTGATGCAATTTCTGTGTTTCATCGTCAATAAGAAGGTCAGAGGGATACAGTAAACCTGAAGTGAAGCATCGGAATCTATAACTAGTGTCACAGGAATGGTTCAAAGCATAGTCAGTAAGAAGAGTCAGTTTTCTTGTACTTAAGTCGGCACTGTGCTTTTTGTATTTAATTCCGATGCAATTTCTGTGTTTAATCGTCAATAAGTTGGTCCAACGGACACAGTGAACGTGGAGTGAAGCATCGGAATCTATAACCAGTGTCACAGGGACGGTTCAAAACATAGACAGTAAGATGAGTCAGTTTTCTTGTACTTAAGTCGGCATTGTGCCTTTTCCATATAATTCCGACGCCATTTCTGTGTTTCATCGTCAATAAGAAGGTCCAAGGGATACAGTAATCCTGAAGTGAAGCATTGGAATCTATGACTAGTGTCACAGGAATGGTTCAAAGCATAGTCAGTAAGAAGAGTCAGTCTTCTTGTACTTAAGTCGGTATTGTGCCTTTTGTATTTAATTCCGATGCAATTTCTGTGTTTCATCGTCAATAAGAAGGTCCAAGGGATACAGTTAACCTGAAGTGAATCATCGGAATCCATAACTAGTGTCACAGGTATGATTCAAATCATAGGCAGTAAGAAGAGTCAGTCTTCTTGTACTTAAGTCATCATTGTGCCCTTTCTATTTATTTCTGATGCAATTTCTGTGTTTTATCGTCAATAAAAAGGTCCAAGGGATACAGTAAACCTAGAGTGAAGCATCGGAATCCATAACTAGTTTCACAGGAATGGTTCAAACCAAGGCAGTAAGAAAGAGTCAGCTTATTTTACTTAAGTCGGCATTGTGCCTCTTGTTTTTAATTCCGATGCAATTTCTGTGTTTCATCGTCAATTAGAAGGTCAGAAGGATACAGTATACCTGAGGTGAAGCATCGGAATCTATAACTAGTGTCATAGGAATGGTTCAAAACATAGTCAGTAAGACGAGTCAGTCTTCTTGTACTTAAGTTGGCATTGTGCTTTTTGTATTTAATTCCGATGCAATTTCTGTGTTTCATCGCCAATAAGAAGGTCCAAGGGATACAGTAAACCTGGAGTGAAGCACCGGAATCTTTAACTAGTGTCACAGGAATGGTTCAAAACACAGACAGTAAGAAGAGTCATACTTCTTTTACTTAAGTCGGCATTGTGCCTTTTGTATTTAATTCCGATGCTATTTCTGTATTTCATCGTCAATAAGAAGTTTCAAGGGATACAGTAAACCTGGAGTGAAGCATCAGAGTCTATAACTAGTGTCACAGGAATGGTTCAAAACATAGACAGTAAGAAGAGTCAGTCTTCTTGTACTTAATTCGGCATTGAGTCTTTGTATTTAATTCCGATGCAATTTCTGTGTTTCATCGTCAATAAGAAGGTCCAAGGGATACAGTACTCCTGAAGTTAAGCATCGGAATCTATAACTAGTGTCACAGGAATGGTTCAAAACATAGTAAGAAGAGTCAGTCTTCTCGTAGTTAAGTCGGCATTGTGAATTTTGTATTTAATTATGACGTAATTTCTGTGTTTCATCGTCAATGAGAAGGTCAGAGGGATACAGAAAATCTGATCTGAAGCATCGGAATCTATAATTAGTGTCACAGGAATAGTTCAAAGCATAGTGAGTAAGAAGAGTCAGTCTACGTGTATTTAAGTCCGCGTTGTGCCTATTGTATCTAATTCCGATGCAATTTCTGTGTTTCATCGTCAATAAGGAGGTCCAAGGAATACAGTAAACCTGGAGTGAAACATCGGAATCTATAACTAGTGTCACAGGAATGGTTCGAAACATAGACAGTAGGAAGAGTCAGTCTTCTAGTACTTAAGTCGGCATTGTGCCTTTTCTATTTAATTTCGATGCAATTTATGTGTTTCATCGTCTATGAGACGGTCAGAGGGATACAGTAAACCTGAAGTGAAACATCGGAATACATAACTAGTGTCACAGGAATGGTTCAAAACATAGACAGTAAGAAGAGTCAGTCTCCTTGTACTTCAGTCGGCATTGTGCCTTTTGTATTGAATTCCGATGCAATTTCTGTGTTTCATCGTCAATAAGAAGGTCCAAGGGATACAGTAAACCTGAAATGAACCATCGGAATCTATAACTAGTGTCACAGGAATGGTTCAAAACATAGTCAGTAAGAAGAGTCAGGCTTCTTGTCCTTAAGTCGGCATTGTGCCTTTTTTATATAATTCCGATGCAATTTCTGTGTTTCATCGTCTATAAGAAGGTCAGAGGGATACAGTAGACCTGAACTGAAGCATCGGAATCTATAACTAGTGTCACAGGAATGGTTCAAAACATAGAGAGTTGGAAGATTCAGTCTTCTTGTACATTAGTCGGCATTGTGCCTTTTGTATTTTATTCCGATGCAATTTCTGTGTTTCATCGTCAATAAGAAGGGCCAAGGGATACAGTTAACCTGAAGTGAAGCATCGGAATAAAAAACTAGTGTCACAGGAATGGTTCAAAGCACAGACAGTTGGAAGAGTCAGTCTTCTTCTACTTAAGTCTGTATTGTGCGTTTCCAATTTAATTCTGTTGCAATTTCTGTGTTTCATCGTCAATAAGAAGGTCAGAGTATTCAGTAAACCTGAAGTGAAGCATCGGAATCTATAACTAGTGTCACAGGTATGGTTCAAAACATAGTCAGTAAGAAGAGTCAGTCATCTTGTACTTAAGTCGGTATTGTGCCTTTTGTATTTAATTCCGATGCAATTACTGTGTTTCATCGTCAATAAGAAGATCCCATTGATACAGTAAACCTGAAGTGAAGCATCGGAATCTATGACTAGTGTCACAGGAATGGTTCAAAACATAGTCAGTAGGAAGAGTCAGTCTTCTTGTACTTAAGTCGGCAGTTTGCCTATTGTATTTAATTCTGATGCAATTTCTGTGTTTCATCGTCAATAAGAAGGTCCAAGGGATACAGTAAACCTGGAGTGAAGCATCGGAATCTATAACTAGTGTCACAGGAATGGTTCAAAGCACAGACTGTAAGAAGAGTCAGACACCTTTTACTTAAGTCGGCATTGGGCCTTTTGTATGTAATTCCGATGCAATTTCTGTGTTTCAGCGGCAATAAGAAGGTCCAAGGGATACAATAAACCTGGAGTGAAGCTTCGAAATCTATAACTAGTGTCACAGGAATGGTTCAAATCATAGACAGTAAGAAGAGTTAGTCTTCTTGTACTTAAGTCGGCACTGTGCTTTTTGTATTTAATTCCGATGCAATTTCTGTGTTTAATCGTCAATAAGTTGGTCCAACGGACACAGTAAACGTGGAGTGAAGCATCGGAATCTATATCCAGTGTCACAGGGACGGTTCAAAATATAGACAGTAAGATGAGTCAGTTTTCTTGTACTTAAGTCGGCATTGTGCCTTTTCCATTTAATTCCGACGCCATTTCTGTGTTTCATCGTCAATAAGAAGGTCCAAGGGATACAGTAATCCTGAAGTGAAGCATTGGAATCTATGACTAGTGTCACAGGAATGGTTCAAACCAAGGCAGTAAGAAAGAGTCAGACTTATTTTACTTAAGTCGGCATTGTGCCTCTTGTTTTTAATTCCGATGCAATTTCTGTGTTCCATCGTCAATTAGAAGGTCAGAAGGTTACAGTATACCTGAGGTGAAGCATCGGAATCTATAACTAGTGTCATAGGAATCGTTCAAAACATAGTCAGTAAGACGAGTCAGTCTTCTTGTACTTAAGTTGGCATTGTGCTTTTTGTATTTAATTCCGATGCAATTTCTGTGTTTCATCGTCAATAAGAAGTTTCAAGGGATACAGTAAACCTGGAGTGAAGCATCAGAGTCTATAACTAGTGTCACAGGAATGGTTCAAAACATAGACAGTAAGAAGAGTCAGTCTTCTTGTACTTAATTCGGCATTGAGTCTTTGTATTTAATTCCGATGCAATTTCTGTGTTTCATCGTCAATAAGAAGGTCCAAGGGATACAGTAATCCTGAAGTTAAGCATCGGAATCTATAACTAGTGTCACAGGAATGGTTCAAAACATAGTAAGAAGAGTCAGTCTTCTCGTAGTTAAGTCGGCATTGTGCCTTTTGTATTTAATTATGATGTAATTTCTGTGTTTCATCGTCAATGAGAAGGTCAGAGGGATACAGAAAATCTGATCTGAAGCATCGGAATCTATAATTAGTGTCACAGGAATAGTTCAAAGCATAGTGAGTAACAAGAGTCAGTCTTCGTGTATTTAAGTCCGCGTTGTGCCTATTGTATTTAATTCCGATGCAATTTCTGTGTTTCATCGTCAATAAGAAGGTCCAAGGAATACAGTAAACCTGGAGTGAAACATCGGAATCTATAACTAGTGTCACAGGAATGGTTCGAAACATAGACAGTAGGAAGCGTCAGTCTTCTAGTACTTAAGTCGGCATTGTGCCTTTTCTTTTTAATTTCGATGCAATTTATGTGTTTCATCGTCTATGAGACGGTCAGAGGGATACAGTAAACCTGAAGTGAAACATCGGAATACATAACTAGTGTCACAGGAATGGTTCAAAACATAGACAGTAAGAGAAGTCAGTCTCCTTGTACTTAATTCGGCATTGTGCCTTTTGTATTTAATTCCGATGCAATACTGTGTTTCATCGTCAATAAGAAGGTCCAAGAGATACAGTTAACCTGAAGTGAATCATCGGAATCTATAACTAGTGTCACAGGAATGGTTCAAATCATAGTCAGTAAGAAGAGTCAGTCTTCTTGTACTTAAGTCATCATTGTGCCTTTTCTATTTAATTCTGATGCAATTTCTGTGTTTCATCGTCAATAAGAAGGTCCAAGGGATACAGTAAACCTAGAGTCTAGCATCGGAATCCATAACTAGTGGCACAGGAATGGTTCAAACCATAGACAGTAAGAAGAGTCAGACTTCTTTTACTTAAGTCGGCATTGTGCCTCTTGTATTTAATTACGATGCAATTTTTGTGTTTCATCGTCAATAAGAAGGTCAGAGGGATACAGTAAACCTGAAGTGACGCATCCGAATCAATAACTAGTGTCACAGGAATGGTTCAAAACATAGTCAGTAAGAAGATTCAGTCTTCTTGTACTTAAGTCGGCATTGTGCTTTTTGTATTTAATTCCGATGCAATATCTGTGTTTCATCGCCAATAAGAAGGTCCAAGGGATACAGTAAACCTGGAGTGAAGCAACGGAATTTATAACTAGCTTCACAGGGACGGTTCAAAACATAGACAGTAAGATGAGTCAGTATTCCTGTACTTAAGTCGGCATTGTGCCTTTTCTATATAATTCCGATGTAATTTCTGTGTTTCATTGTCAATAAGAAGGTCCAAGGGATACAGTAAACCTGAAATGATACATCGTTATCTATAACTAGTGTCACAGGAATGGTTCATAACATTGTCAGAAAGAAGAGTCAGTCTTCATTTACTTAAGTTATCATTGTGAATTTTCTATTTAATTCTGATGCTATTTCTGTGTTTCATCGTCAATAAGAAGGTCCAAGGGATACAGTTAACCTGAAGTGAATCTTCGGAATCTATAACTAGTGTCACAGGATTGGTTAAAAGCACAGACAGTAAGAAGAGTCAGACTTCTTTTACTTAAGTCGGCATTGTGCCTTTTTTATTTAATTCCGATGCAATTTCTGTGTTTCATCGTCAATAAGAAGGTCCAAGGGATACAGTAAACCTGGAGTAAAGCATCAGAGTCTATAACTAGTGTCACAGGAATGGTTCAAAACATAGACAGTAAGAAGAGTCAGTCTTCTTGTAGTTTAGTCGGCATTGTGCCCTTTGTATTTAATTCCGATGCAATATCTGTGTTTCACCGTCAATAAGAAGGTCCAAGGGATACAGTAATCCTGAAGTTAAGCATCGGAATCTATAACTAGTGTCACAGGAATGGTTCAAAACATAGTCAGTAAGAAGAGTCAGTCTTCTTGTAGTTTAGTCGGCATTGTGCATTTTGTATTTAATTCCGATGCAATTTCTGTGTTTCATCGTCAATAAGAAGGTCCAAGGGATACAGTAAACCTGAAATGAACCATCGGAATCTATAACTAGTGTCACAGGAATGGTTCAAAGCATAGACTGTAAGAAGAGTCAGACATCTTTTACTTAAGTCGGCATTGTGCCTTTTGTATGTAATTCCGATGCAATTTCTGTGTTTCAGCGGCAATAAGAAGGTCCAAGGGATACAATAAACCTGGAGTGAAGCTTCGAAGTCTATAACTAGTGTCACAGGGACGGTTCAAAATATAGACAGTAAGATGAGTCAGTTTTCTTGTACTTAAGTCGGCATTGTGCCTTTTCCATTTAATTCCGACGCCATTTCTGTGTTTCATCGTCAATAAGAAGGTCCAAGGGATACAGTAATCCTGAAGTGAAGCATTGGAATCTATGACTAGTGTCACAGGAATGGTTCAAAACATAGTCAGTAAGAAGAGTCAGTCTTCTTGTACTTAAGTCGGTATTGTGCCTTTTGTATTTAATTCCGATGCAATTTCTGTGTTTCATCGTCAATAAGAAGGTCCAAGGGATACAGTTAACCTGAAGTGAATCATCGGAATCTATAACTAGTGTCACAGGTATGATTCAAATCATAGGCAGTAAGAAGAGTCAGTCTTCTTGTACTTAAGTCATCATTGTGCCCTTTCTATTTATTTCTGATGCAATTTCTGTGTTTTATCGTCAATAAGAAGGTCCAAGGGATACAGTAAACCTAGAGTGAAGCATCGGAATCCATAACTAGTTTCACAGGAATGGTTCAAACCAAGGCAGTAAGAAAGAGTCAGACTTATTTTACTTAAGTCGGCATTGTGCCTCTTGTTATTAATTCCGATGCAATTTCTGTGTTTCATCGTCAATTAGAAGGTCAGAAGGATACAGTATACCTGAGGTGAAGCATCGGAATCTATAACTAGTGTCATAGGAATGGTTCAAATCATAGTCAGTAAGACGAGTCAGTCTTCTTGTACTTAAGTTGGCATTGTGCTTTTTGTATTTAATTCCGATGCAATTTCTGTGTTTCATCGCCAATAAGAAGGTCCAAGGGATACAGTAAACCTGGAGTGAAGCACCGGAATCTTTAACTAGTGTCACAGGAATGGTTCAAAACACAGACAGTAAGAAGAGTCACACTTCTTTTACTTAAGTCGGCATTGTGCCTTTTGTATTTAATTCCGATGCTATTTCTGTATTTCACCGTCAATAAGAAGTTTCAAGGGATACAGTAAACCTGGAGTGAAGCATCAGAGTCTATAACTAGTGTCACAGGAATGGTTCAAAACATAGACAGTAAGAAGAGTCAGTCTTCTTGTACTTAATTCAGCATTGAGTCTTTGTATTTAATTCCGATGCAATTTCTGTGTTTCATCGTCAATAAGAAGGTCCAAGGGATACAGTAATCCTGAAGTTAAGCATCGGAATCTATAACTAGTGTCACAGGAATGGTTCAAAACATAGTAAGAAGAGTCAGTCTTCTCGTAGTTAAGTCGGCATTGTGCCTTTTGTATTTAATTATGATGTAATTTCTGTGTTTCATCGTCAATGAGAAGGTCAGAGGGATACAGAAAATCTGATCTGAAGCATCGGAATCTATAATTAGTGTCACAGGAATAGTTCAAAGCATAGTGAGTAAGAAGAGTCAGTCTTCGTGTATTTAAGTCCGCGTTGTGCCTATTGTATTTAATTCCGATGCAATTTCTGTGTTTCATCGTCAATAAGAAGGTCCAAGGAATACAGTAAACCTGGAGTGAAACATCGGAATCTATAACTAGTGTCACAGGAATGGTTCGAAACATAGACAGTAGGAAGAGTCAGTCTTCTAGTACTTAAGTCGGCATTGTGCCTTTTCTATTTAATTTCGATGCAATTTATGTGTTTCATTGTCTATGAGACGGTCAGAGGGATACAGTAAACCTGAAGTGAAACATCGGAATACATAACTAGTGTCACAGGAATGGTTCAAAACATAGACAGTAAGAAGAGTCAGTCTCCTTGTACTTCAGTCGGCATTGTGCCATTTGTATTGAATTCCGATGCAATTTCTGTGTTTCATCGTCAATAAGAAGGTCCAAGGGATACAGTAAACCTGAAATGAACGATCGGAATCTATAACTAGTGTCACAGGAATGGTTCAAAACATAGTCAGTAAGAAGAGTCAGGCTTCTTGTCCTTAAGTCGGCATTGTGCCTTTTTTATATAATTCCGATGCAATTTGTGTGTTACATCGTCAATAAGAAGGTCCAAGGGATACAGTAAACCTGATGTCAAGCATCGGAATCTATGATTAGTGCACAGGAATGGTTCAAAACATAGACAGTAGGAAGAGTCAGTCTTCTTGTACTTAAGTCGGTATTGTGAGTTTTCTATTTAATTCCGATGCAATTTCTGTGTTTCATCGTCTATAAGAAGGTCAGAGGGATACAGTAGACCTGAACTGAAGCATCGGAATCTATAACTAGTGTCACAGGAATGGTTCAAAACATAGAGAGTTGGAAGATTCAGTCTTCTTGTACATTAGTCGGCATTGTGCCTTTTGTATTTTATTCCGATGCAATTTCTGTGTTTCATCGTCAATAAGAAGGGCCAAGGGATACAGTTAACCTGAAGTGAAGCATCGGAATAAAAAACTAGTGTCACAGGAATGGTTCAAAGCACAGACAGTTGGAAGAGTCAGTCTTCTTCTACTTAAGTCGGTATTGTGCGTTTCCAATTTAATTCTGTTGCAATTTCTGTGTTTCATCGTCAATAAGAAGGTCAGAGTATTCAGTAAACCTGAAGTGAAGCATCGGAATCTATAACTAGTGTCACAGGTATGGTTCAAAACATAGTCAGTAAGAAGAGTCAGTCATCTTGTACTTAAGTCGGTATTGTGCCTTTTGTATTTAATTCCGATGCAATTACTGTGTTTCATCGTCAATAAGAAGATCCCATTGATACAGTAAACCTGAAGTGAAGCATCGGAATCTATGACTAGTGTCACAGGAATGGTTCAAAACATAGTCAGTAGGAAGAGTCAGTCTTCTTGTACTTAAGTCGGCAGTTTGCCTATTGTATTTAATTCTGATGCAATTTCTGTGTTTCATCGTCAATAAGAAGGTCCAAGGGATACAGTAAACCTGGAGTGAAGCATCGGAATCTATAACTAGTGTCACAGGAATGGTTCAAAGCATAGACTGTAAGAAGAGTCAGACATCTTTTACTTAAGTCGGCATTGGGCCTTTTGTATGTAATTCCGATGCAATTTCTGTGTTTCAGCGGCAATAAGAAGGTCCAAGGGATACAATAAACCTGGAGTGAAGCTTCGAAATCTATAACTAGTGTCACAGGAATGGTTCAAATCATAGACAGTAAGAAGAGTTAGTCTTCTTGTACTTAAGTCGGCACTGTGCTTTTTGTATTTAATTCCGATGCAATTTCTGTGTTTAATCGTCAATAAGTTGGTCCAACGGACACAGTAAACGTGGAGTGAAGCATCGGAATCTATATCCAGTGTCACAGGGACGGTTCAAAATATAGACAGTAAGATGAGTCAGTTTTCTTGTACTTAAGTCGGCATTGTGCCTTTTCCATTTAATTCCGACGCCATTTCTGTGTTTCATCGTCAATAAGAAGGTCCAAGGGATACAGTAATCCTGAAGTGAAGCATTGGAATCTATGACTAGTGTCACAGGAATGGTTCAAAACATAGTCAGTAGGAAGAGTCAGTCTTCTTGTACTTAAGTCGGTATTGTGCCTTTTGTATTTAATTCCGATGCAATTTCTGTGTTTCATCGTCAATAAGATGGTCCAAGGGATACAGTTAACCTGAAGTGAATCATCGGAATCTATAACTAGTGTCACAGGTATGATTCAAATCATAGGCAGTAAGAAGAGTCAGTCTTCTTGTACTTAAGTCATCATTGTGCCCTTTCTATTTATTTCTGATGCAATTTCTGTGTTTTATCGTCAATAAGAAGGTCCAAGGGATACAGTAAACCTAGAGTGAAGCATCGGAATCCATAACTAGTTTCACAGGAATGGTTCAAACCAAGGCAGTAAGAAAGAGTCAGACTTATTTTACTTAAGTCGGCATTGTGCCTCTTGTTTTTAATTCCGATGCAATTTCTGTGTTCCATCGTCAATTAGAAGGTCAGAAGGTTACAGTATACCTGAGGTGAAGCATCGGAATCTATAACTAGTGTCATAGGAATCGTTCAAAACATAGTCAGTAAGACGAGTCAGTCTTCTTGTACTTAAGTTGGCATTGTGCTTTTTGTATTTAATTCCGATGCAATTTCTGTGTTTCATCGTCAATAAGAAGTTTCAAGGGATACAGTAAACCTGGAGTGAAGCATCAGAGTCTATAACTAGTGTCACAGGAATGGTTCAAAACATAGACAGTAAGAAGAGTCAGTCTTCTTGTACTTAATTCGGCATTGAGTCTTTGTATTTAATTCCGATGCAATTTCTGTGTTTCATCGTCAATAAGAAGGTCCAAGGGATACAGTAATCCTGAAGTTAAGCATCGGAATCTATAACTAGTGTCACAGGAATGGTTCAAAACATAGTAAGAAGAGTCAGTCTTCTCGTAGTTAAGTCGGCATTGTGCCTTTTGTATTTAATTATGATGTAATTTCTGTGTTTCATCGTCAATGAGAAGGTCAGAGGGATACAGAAAATCTGATCTGAAGCATCGGAATCTATAATTAGTGTCACAGGAATAGTTCAAAGCATAGTGAGTAACAAGAGTCAGTCTTCGTGTATTTAAGTCCGCGTTGTGCCTATTGTATTTAATTCCGATGCAATTTCTGTGTTTCATCGTCAATAAGAAGGTCCAAGGAATACAGTAAACCTGGAGTGAAACATCGGAATCTATAACTAGTGTCACAGGAATGGTTCGAAACATAGACAGTAGGAAGCGTCAGTCTTCTAGTACTTAAGTCGGCATTGTGCCTTTTCTTTTTAATTTCGATGCAATTTATGTGTTTCATCGTCTATGAGACGGTCAGAGGGATACAGTAAACCTGAAGTGAAACAACGGAATACATAACAAGTGTCACAGGAATGGTTCAAAACATAGACAGTAAGAGAAGTCAGTCTCCTTGTACTTAATTCGGCATTGTGCCTTTTGTATTTAATTCCGATGCAATACTGTGTTTCATCGTCAATAAGAAGGTCCAAGAGATACAGTTAACCTGAAGTGAATCATCGGAATCTATAACTAGTGTCACAGGAATGGTTCAAATCATAGTCAGTAAGAAGAGTCAGTCTTCTTGTACTTAAGTCATCATTGTGCCTTTTCTATTTAATTCTGATGCAATTTCTGTGTTTCATCGTCAATAAGAAGGTCCAAGGGATACAGTAAACCTAGAGTCTAGCATCGGAATCCATAACTAGTGGCACAGGAATGGTTCAAACCATAGACAGTAAGAAGAGTCAGACTTCTTTTACTTAAGTCGGCATTGTGCCTCTTGTATTTAATTACGATGCAATTTTTGTGTTTCATCGTCAATAAGAAGGTCAGAGGGATACAGTAAACCTGAAGTGACGCATCCGAATCAATAACTAGTGTCACAGGAATGGTTCAAAACATAGTCAGTAAGAAGATTCAGTCTTCTTGTACTTAAGTCGGCATTGTGCTTTTTGTATTTAATTCCGATGCAATATCTGTGTTTCATCGCCAATAAGAAGGTCCAAGGGATACAGTAAACCTGGAGTGAAGCAACGGAATTTATAACTAGCTTCACAGGGACGGTTCAAAACATAGACAGTAAGATGAGTCAGTATTCCTGTACTTAAGTCGGCATTGTGCCTTTTCTATATAATTCCGATGTAATTTCTGTGTTTCATTGTCAATAAGAAGGTCCAAGGGATACAGTAAACCTGAAATGATACATCGTTATCTATAACTAGTGTCACAGGAATGGTTCATAACATTGTCAGAAAGAAGAGTCAGTCTTCATTTACTTAAGTTATCATTGTGAATTTTCTATTTAATTCTGATGCTATTTCTGTGTTTCATCGTCAATAAGAAGGTCCAAGGGATACAGTTAACCTGAAGTGAATCTTCGGAATCTATAACTAGTGTCACAGGATTGGTTAAAAGCACAGACAGTAAGAAGAGTCAGACTTCTTTTACTTAAGTCGGCATTGTGCCTTTTTTATTTAATTCCGATGCAATTTCTGTGTTTCATCGTCAATAAGAAGGTCCAAGGGATACAGTAAACCTGGAGTAAAGCATCAGAGTCTATAACTAGTGTCACAGGAATGGTTCAAAACATAGACAGTAAGAAGAGTCAGTCTTCTTGTAGTTTAGTCGGCATTGTGCCCTTTGTATTTAATTCCGATGCAATATCTGTGTTTCACCGTCAATAAGAAGGTCCAAGGGATACAGTAATCCTGAAGTTAAGCATCGGAATCTATAACTAGTGTCACAGGAATGGTTCAAAACATAGTCAGTAAGAAGAGTCAGTCTTCTTGTAGTTTAGTCGGCATTGTGCATTTTGTATTTAATTCCGATGCAATTTCTGTGTTTCATCGTCAATAAGAAGGTCCAAGGGATACAGTAAACCTGAAATGAACCATCGGAATCTATAACTAGTGTCACAGGAATGGTTCAAAACATAGACAGTAGGAAAAGTCAGTCTACATGTACTTAAGTCGGCATTGTGCCTTTTGTATTTAATTCCGATGCAATTTCTGTGTTTCATCGTCAATAAGAAGGTCAGAGGGATACAGTAAATATGATGTGAAGCATCGGAATCTATATTTAGTGTCACAGGAATAGTTCAAAACTTAGTCAGTAAGAAGAGTCAGTCTTCTTGTATTTAAGTCGGCATTGTGCCTTTTGTATTTAATTCCGATGCTACTTCTGTGTTTCATCGTCAATAAGAAGGTCCAAGGGATACAGCAGACCTGAATTGAAGCATCGAAATCTATAACTAGTGTCACAGGAATGGTTCAAAACATTGACAGTAAGAAGAGTCAGTCTTCTTGTACTTAAGTCGGCATTCTGCCTTTTGTATTTAATTCCGATGCAATTTCTGTGTTTCATCGTCAATAAGACGGTCAGAGTGATACAGTAAACCTGAAGTGAAACATCGGAATCTATAACTAGTGGCACAGGAATGTTTCTAAACATAGACAGTTGGAAGAGTCAGTCTTCTTGTACTTAAATCGGGATTGTGCATTTTGTATTTAATTCCGATGCAATATCTGTGTTTCATCGTCAATAAGAGGGTCCAAGGGATACAGTAAACCCGAAATGAACGATCGGAATCCATAATTAGAGTCACAGGAATGGTTTAAAACATGGACAGTAAGAAGTGTCAGTCTTCTTGTACTTAATTCGGCATTGTGCCTTTTGTATTAATCTCTGATGCAATTTCTGTGTTTCATCGTCAATAAGAAGGTCCAAGGGATACAGTAAACCTGGAGTGAAGCATCGGAGTCTTTAACTAGTGTCTCATGAATGGTTCAAAACATAGACAGTAAGACGAGTCAGACTTCTTGTACTTAATTCGGCATTGAGCCTTTTGTTTCTAATTCCGATGCAATTTCTGTGTTTCATCGTCAACAAGAAGGTCCCCTGGATACAGTAATCCTGAAGTTAAGCATCGGAATCTATAACCAGTGTCACAGGAATAGAGCAAAGCATAGTGAGTAAGAGGAGTCAGTCTTCGTGTATTTAAGTCGGCATTGTGCCTATTGTATTTAATTTCGATGCAATTTCTGTGTTTCATCGTCAATAAGAAGGTCCAAGGAATACAGTAAACCTGGAGTGAAGCATCGGAATCTATAACTAGTGTCACAGGAATGGTTCAAAACATAGACAGTAGGAAGAGTCAGTCTTCTAGTACTTAAGTCGTCATTGTGCCTTTTCTATTTAATTTCGATGCAATTTATGTGTTTCATCGTCTATGAGACGGTCAGAGGGATACAGTAAACCTGAAGTGAAACATCGGAATCTATAACTAGTGGCACAGGAATGGTTCTAAACATAGGCAGTTGGAAGAGTCAGTCTTCTTGCACTTAAATCGGCATTGTGCATTTTGTATTTAATTCCGATGCAATATCTGTGTTTCATCGTCAATAAGAGGGTCCAGGGGATACAGTAAACCTGAAATGAACGATCGGAATCCATAACTAGTGTCACAGGAATGGTTCAAAACATGGACAGTAAGAAGAGTCAGTCTTCTTGTACTTAATTCGGCATTGTGCCTTTAGTATTTAATTCCAATGCAATTTCTGTGTATCATCGTCAATAAGAAGGTCCAAGGGATACAGTAAACCTGAAGTGGGGCATCGGAATCTATAACTAGCGTCACAGGAATGGTTAAAAACATAGACAGGAAGAAGAGTCAGTCCTCTTGTACTTAAGTCGGCATTGTGCCTATTGTATTTAAATCCGATGCAATTTCTGTGTTACAGCGTCAATAAGAAGTGCCAAGGGATACAGTAAACCTGGAGTGAAGCATCGGAATCTATAACTAGTGTCCCAGGGATGGTTCAACACATAGACAGTAAGAAGAGTCAGTCATCTTATCTTTAAGTCAGCATTGTGCCTTTTGTAATTAATTCCGATGCAATTTCTGGGTTTCAGCGTCAATAAGAAGGTCAGAGGGATACAGTAAACCTGAAGTGAAGCATCGGAATCTATAACTAGTGGCACAGGAGTGGTTCAAAACATAGTCAGTAAGAAGAGTCAGTCTTCTAGTACTTAAGTCGGCATTGTGCTTTTTTTATTTAATTCCGATGCAATTTCTGTGTTTCATCGTCAATAAGAAGGTCCAAGGGATACAGTAAACCTGGAGAGAAGCATCGGAACCTATAACTAGTGTCACAGGGACGGTTCAAAACATAGACAGTAAGATGAGTCAGTATTCTTGTACTTAAGTCGGCATTGTGCCTTTTGTATTTAATTTCTATGCAATTTCTGTGTTTCATAGTCGATAAGAAGGTCCAAGGGATACAGTAAACCTGATATGAACCTTCGGAATCTACAACTAGTGTCACAGGAATGGTTCAAAGCATAGACAGTAGGAAGAGTCAGTCTACATGTACTTAAGTCGGCATTGTGCCTTTTGTATTTAATTCCGATGCAATTTCTGTGTTTCATCGTCAAGAAGAAGGTCAGAGGGATACAGTAAATATGATGTGAAGCATCGGAATCTACAACTAGTGTCACAGGAATGGTTCAAATCATAGACAGTAAGAAGAGTCAGACTTCTTTTACTTAAGTGGGCATTGTGCCTTTTGTATTTAATTCCGATGCTATTTCTGTGTTTCATCGTCAATAAGAAGGTCCAAGGGATACAGTAAACCTGGAAGTGAAGCATCGGAGTCTATAGCTAGTGTCACAGGAATGGTTCAAAACATAGACAGTAAAAAGAGTCAGTCTTCTTGTACTTAATTCGGCATTGTGCTTTTTCTATTTAATTCCGATGCAATTTCTGTGTTTCATCGTCAATAAGAAGGGCCAAGGGATACAGTAAACCTGAAGTGAAGCATCGGAAAAAAAACTAGTGTCACAGGAATGGTTCAAAGCATAGACAGTTGGAAGAGTCAGTCTTCTTGTACTTAAGTCGGTATTGTGCGTTTCCAATTTAATTCTGATGCAATTTCTGTGTTTCGTCGTCAATAAGACGGTCGGAGGGATACAGTAAACCTGAAGTGAAGCATCGGAATCTATGACTAGTGTCACAGGAATGGTTCAAAACATAGTCAGTAAGAAGAATCAGTCATCTTGTGCTTAAGTCGGTATTGTGCCTTCTGTATTTAATTCCGATGCAATTACTGTGTTTCATCGTCAATAAGAAGGTCCCATTGATACAGTAAACCTGAAGTGAAGCATCGGAATCTATGACTAGTGTCACAGGAATGGTTCAAAGCGTAGACAGTAGGATGAGTCAGTCTTCTTGTACTTAAGTCGGCAGTTTGCCTATCGTATTTAATTCTGATGCAATTTCTGTGTTTCATCGTCAATAAGAAGGTCCAAGGGATACAGTAAACCTGGAGTGAAGCATCGGAATCTATAACTAGTGTCACAGGAATGGTTCAAAACATAGACAGTAAGAAGAGTCAGACATCTTTTACTTAAGTCGGCATTGTGCCTTTTGTATGTAATTCCGATGCAATTTCTGTGTTTCATCGGCAATAAGAAGGTCCAAGGGATACAATAAACCTGGAGTGAAGCTTCGAAGTCTATAACTAGTGTCACAGGAATGGTTCAAAGCATAGACAGTAAGAAGAGTTAGTCTTCTTGTACTTAATTCGGCATTGTGCCTTTTGTATTTAATTCTGATGCAATTTCTGTGTTTCATCGTCAATAAGAAGGTCAGAGGGATACAGTAAACCTGAAGTGAAGCATCGGAATCTATAACTAGTGTCACAGGAATGGTTCAAAGCATAGTCAGTAAGAAGAGTCAGTTTTCTTGTACTTAAGTCGGCACTGTGCTTTTTGTATTTAATTCCGATTCAATTTCTGTGTTTCATCGTCAATACGTTGGTCCAACGGACACAGTAAACGTGGAGTGAAGCATCGGAATCTATAACCAGTGTCACAGGGACGGTTCAAAACATAGACAGTAAGATGAGTCAGTTTTCTTGTACTTAAGTTGGCATTGTGCCTTTTCTATTTAATTCCGACGCCATATCTGTGTTTCATCGTCAATAAGAAGGTCCAAGGGATACAGTAAACCTGAAATGATAAATCGGAATCTATAACTAGTGTCAGAGGAATGGTTCAAAACATAGACAGTAGGAAAAGTCAGTCTACATGTACTTAAGTCGGCATTGTGCCTTTTGTATTTAATTCCGATGCAATTTCTGTGTTTCATCGTCAATAAGAAGGTCAGAGGGATATAGTAAATATGATGTGAAGCATCGGAATCTATATTTAGTGTCACAGGAATAGTTCAAAACTTAGTCAGTAAGAAGAGTCAGTCTTCTTGTACTTAAGTCGGCATTGTGCCTATTGTATTTAATTCCGATGCTACTTCTGTGTTTCATCGTCAATAAGAAGGTCCAAGGGATACAGTAGACCTGAATTGAAGCATCGGAATCTATAACTAGTGTCACAGGAATGTTTCAAAACATAGACAGTAAGAAGAGTCAGTCTTCTTGTACTTAAGTCGGCATTCTGCCTTTTGTATTTAATTCCGATGCAATTTCTGTGTTTCATCGTCAATAAGACGGTCAGAGGGATACAGTAAACCTGAAGTGAAACATCGGAATCTATAACTAGTGGCACAGAAATGGTTCTAAACATAGACAGTTGGAAGCGTCAGTCTTCTTGTACTTAAATCGGGATTGTGCATTTTGTATTTAATTCCCAAGCAATATCTGTGTTTCATCGTCAATAAGAGGGTCCAAGGGATACAGTAAACCCGAAATTAACGATCCGAATCCATAACTAGTGTCACAGGAATGGTTCAAAACATGGACAGTAAGAAGAGTCAGTCTTCTTGTACTTAATTCGGCATTGTGCCTTTTGTATTTAATTCTGATGCAATTTATGTGTTTCATTGTCAACAAGAAGGTCCAAGGGATACAGTAAACCTGGAGTGAAGCATCGGAGTCTATAACTAGTGTCACATGAATGGTTCAAAACATAGACAGTAAGACGAGTCAGACTTCTTGTACTTAATTCGGCATTGAGCCTTTTGTTTCTAATTCCGATGCAATTTCTGTGTTTCATCGTCAATAAGAAGGTACAAGGGATACAGTAGTCCTGAAGTTAAGCATCGGAATCTATAACTAGTGTCACAGGAATAGTTCAAAGCATAGTGAGTAAGAAGAGTCAGTCTTCGTGTATTTAAGTCGGCATTGTGCCTATTGTATTTAATTCCGATTCAGTTTCTGTGTTTCATCGTCAATAAGAAGGTCCAAGGAATACAGTAAACCTGGAGTGAAGCATCGGAATCTATAACTAGTGTCACAGGAATGGTTCAAAACATAGACAGTAGGAAGAGTCAGTCTTCTAGTACTTAAGTCGGCATTGTGCCTTTTCTATTTAATTTCGATGCAATTTATGTGTTTCATCGTCTATGACACGGACAGAGGGATACAGTAAACCTGAAGTGAAACATCGGAATCTATAACTAGTGGCACAGGAATGGTTCTAAACATAGGCAGTTGAAGAGTCAGTCTTCTTGCACTTAAATCGGCATTGTGCATTTTGTATTTAATTCCGATGCAATATCTGTGTTTCATCGTCAATAAGAGGGTCCAAGGGATACAGTAAACCTGAAATGAACGATCGGAATCCATAACTAGTGTCACAGGAATGGTTCAAAACATGGACAGTAAGAAGAGTCAATCTTCTTGTACTTAATTCGGCATTGTGCCTTTTGTATTTAATTCCAATGCAATTTCTGTGTATCATCGTCAATAAGAAGGTCCAAGGGATACAGTAAACCTGAAGTGGGGCATCGGAATCTATAACTAGCGTCACAGGAATGGTTAAAAACATAGACAGGAAGAAGAGTCAGTCTTCTTGTACTTAAGTCGGAATTGTGCCTATTGTATTTAAATCCGATGCAATTTCTGTGTTTCAGCGTCAATAAGAAGTGCCAAGGGATACAGTAAACCTGGAGTGAAGCATCGGAATCTATAACTAGTGTCCCAGGGATGGTTCAAAACATAGACAGTAAGAAGAGTCAGTCATCTTATACTTAAGTCAGCATTGTGCCTTTTGTATTTAATTCCGATGCAATTTCTGTGTTTCATCGTCAATAAGAAGGTCAGAGGGATACAGTAAATATGATGTGAATCATCGGAATCTACAACTAATGTCACAGGAATGGTTCAAATCATAGACAGTAAGAAGAGTCAGACTTCTTTTACTTAAGTGGGCATTGTGCCTTTTTTATTTAATTCCGATGCAATTTCTGTGTTTCATCGTCAATAAGAAGGTCCAAGGGATACAGTAAACCTGGAGAGAAGCATCGGAACCTATAACTAGTGTCACAGGAATGGTTCAAAACATAGACAGTAAAAAGAGTCAGTCTTCTTGTACTTAATTCGGCATTGTGCTTTTTCTATTTAATTCCGATGCAATTTCTGTGTTTCATCGTCAATAAGAAGGGCCACGGGATTCAGTAAACCTGAAGTGAAGCATCGGAATAAAAAACTAGTGTCACAGGAATGGTTCAAAGCATAGACAGTTGGAAGAGTCAGTCTTCTTGTACTTAAGCCGGTATTGTGCGTTTCCAATTTAATTCTGATGCAATTTCTGTGTTTCATCGTCAATAAGAAGGTCAGAGGGATACAGTAAACCTGAAGTGAAGCATCGGAATCTATAACTAGTGTCACAGGAATGGTTCAAAGCATAGAGAGTTGGAAGATTCAGACTTATTGTACTTAAGTCGGCATTGTGCATCCTCTATTTAATTCCGATGCAATTTCTGTGTTTCGTCGTCAATTAGACGGTCGGAGGGATACAGTAAACCTGAAGTGAAGCATCGGAATCTATGACTAGTGTCACAGGAATGGTTCAAAACATAGTCAGTAAGAAGAGTCAGTCATCTTGTACTTAAGTCGGTATTGTGCCTTTTGTATTTAATTCCGATGCAATTACTGTGTTTCATCGTCAATAAGAAGGTCCCATTGATACAGTAAACCTGAAGTGAAGCAACGGAATCTATGACTAGTGTCACAGGAATGGTCCAAAACATAGACAGTAGGATGAGTCAGTCTTCTTGTACTTAAGTCGGCAGTTTGCATATTGTATTTAATTCTGATGCAATTTCTGTGTTTCATCGTCAATAAGAAGGTCCAAGGGATACAGTAAACCTGGAGTGAAGCATCGGAATCTATAACTAGTGTCACAGGAATGGTTCAAAGCATAGACAGTAAGAAGAGTCAGACATCTTTTACTTAAGTCGGCATTGTGCCTTTTGTATTTAATTCTGATGCAATTTCTGTGTTTCATCGTCAATAAGATGGTCAGAGGGATACAGTAAACCTGAAGTGAAGCATCGGAATCTATAACTAGTGTCACAGGAATGGTTCAAAGCATAGTCAGTAAGAAGAGTCAGTTTTCTTGTACTTAAGTCGGCACTGTGCTTTTTGTATTTAATTCCGATTCAATTTCTGTGTTTCATCGTCAATACGTTGGTCCAACGGACACAGTAAACGTGGAGTGAAGCATCGGAATCTATAACCAGTGTCACAGGGACGGTTCAAAACATAGACAGTAAGATGAGTCAGTTTTCTTGTACTTAAGTCGGCATTGTGCCTTTTCTATTTAATTCCGACGCCATTTCTGTGTTTCATCGTCAATAAGAAGGTCCAAGGGATACAGTAATCCTGAAGTGAAGCATTGGAATCTACGACTAGTGTCACAGGAATGGTTCAAAACATAGTCAGTAAAACGATTCAGTCTTCTTGTACTTAAGTCGGCATTGTGCTTTTTGTATTTGATTCCGATGCAATAACTGTGTTTCATCGTCAATAAGAAGGTCCAAGGGATACAGTAAACCTGGAGTGAAGCACCGGAATCTATAACTAGTGTCACAGGAATGGTTCAAAACACAGACAATAAGAAGTGTCATACTGCTTTTACTTAAGTCGGCATTGTGCCTTTTGTATTTAATTCCGATGCTATTTCTGTATTTCATCGTCAATAAGAAGTTTCAAGGGATACAGAAAACCTGGAGTGAAGCATCAGAGTCTATTACTAGTGTCATAGGAATGGTTCAAACATAGACAGTAAGAAGAGTCAGTCTTCATGTACTTAATTCGGCATTGAGCCTTTGTATTTAATTCCGATGCAATTTCTGTGTTTCATCGTCAATAAGAAGCTCCAAGGGATACAGTTATCCTGAAGTTAAGCATCGGAATCTATAACTAGTGTCACAGGAATGGTTCAAAACATAGTAAGAAGAGTCAGTCTTCTCGTAGTTAAGACGGCATTGTGCCTTTTGTATTTAATTTCGATGCAATTTCTGTTATTCATTGTCAATAAGAAGGTCCAAGGGATACAGTAAACCTGAAATGAACCTTCGGAATCTATAACTAGTGTCACAGGAATGGTTCAAACATAGACAGTAGGAAAAGTCAGTCTACATGTACTTAAGTCGGCATTGTGCCTTTTGTATTTAATTATGATGTAATTTCTGTTTTTCATCGTCAATGAGAAGGTCAGAGGGATACAGTAAATCTGATCTGAAGCATCGGAATCTATAATTAGTGTCACAGGAATGGTTCAAAGCATAGTGAGTAAGAAGAGTCAGTCTTCGTGTATTTAAGTCGGCATTGTGCCTATTGTATTTAATTCCGATGCAATTTCTGTGTTTCATCGTCAATAAGATGGTCCAAGGGATACAGTAAACCTGAAATGAACCTTCGGAATCTATAACTAGTGTCACAGGAATGGTTCAAAACATAGACAGTAGGAAAAGTCAGTCTACATGTACTTAAGTCGGCATTGTGCCTTTTGTATTTAATTATGATGTAATTGTGCCTTTTGTATTTAATTATGATGTAATTTCTGTTTTTCATCGTCAATGAGAAGGTCAGAGGGATACAGTAAATCTGATCTGAAGCATCGGAATCTATAATTAGTGTCACAGGAATAGTTCAAAGCATAGTGAGTAAGAAGAGTCAGTCTTCGTGTATTTAAGTCGGCATTGTGCCTATTGTATTTAATTCCGATGCAATTTCTGTGTTTCATCGTCAATAAGAAGGTCAGAGGGATACAGTAAACCTGAAGTGAAGCATCGGAATCTATAACTAGTGCCACAGGAATGGTTCAAAACATAGAGAGTGGGAAGATTCAGTCTTATTGTACTTAAGTCGGCATTGTGCATCCTCTATTTAATTCCGATGCAATTTCTGTGTTTCGTCGTCAATAAGACGGTCGGAGGTATACAGTAAACCTGAAGTGAAGCATCGGAATCTATGACTAGTGTCACAGGAATGGTTCAAAACATAGTCAGTAAGAAGAATCAGTCATCTTGTGCTTAAGTCGGTATTGTGCCTTCTGTATTTAATTCCGATGCAATTACTGTGTTTCATCGTCAATAAGAACGTCCCATTGATACAGTAAACCTGAAGTGAAGCATCGGAATCTATGACTAGTGTCACAGGAATGGTTCAAAACATAGACAGTAGGATGAGTCAGTCTTCTTGTACTTAAGTCGGCAGTTTGCCTATTGTATTTAATTCTGATGCAATTTCTGTGTTTCATCGTCAATAAGAAGGTCCAAGGGATACAGTAAACCTGGAGTGAAGCATCGGAATCTATAACTAGTGTCACAGGAATGGTTCAAAGCATAGACAGTAAGAAGAGTTAGTCTTCTTGTACTTAATTCGGCATTGTGCCTTTTGTATTTAATTCTGATGCAATCTCTGTGTTTCATCGTCAATAAGAAGGTCAGAGGGATACAGTAAACCTGAAGTGAAGCATCGGAATCTATAACTAGTGTCACAGGAATGGTTCAAAGCATTGTCAGTAAGAAGAGTCAGTTTTCTTGTACTTAAGTCGGCACTGTGCTTTTTGTATTTAATTCCGATTCAATTTCTGTGTTTCATCGTCAATACGTTGGTCCAACGGACACAGTAAACGTGGAGTGAAGCATCGGAATCTATAACCAGTGTCACAGGGACGGTTCAAAACATAGACAGTAAGATGAGTCAGTTTTCTTGTACTTAAGTTGGCATTGTGCCTTTTCTATTTAATTCCGACGCCATATCTGTGTTTCATCGTCAATAAGAAGGTCCAAGGGATACAGTAAACCTGAAATGAACCATCGGAATCTATAACTAGTGTCAGAGGAATGGTTCAAAACATAGACAGTAGGAAAAGTCAGTCTACATGTACTTAAGTCGGCATTGTGCGTTTTGTATTTAATTCCGATGCAATTTCTGTGTTTCATCGTCAATAAGAAGGTCAGAGGGATATAGTAAATATGATGTGAAGCATCGGAATCTATATTTAGTGTCACAGGAATAGTTCAAAACTTAGTCAGTAAGAAGAGTCAGTCTTCTTGTACTTAAGTCGGCATTGTGCCTATTGTATTTAATTCCGATGCTACTTCTGTGTTTCATCGTCAATAAGAAGGTCCAAGGGATACAGTAGACCTGAATTGAAGCATCGGAATCTATAACTAGTGTCACAGGAATGGTTCAAACATAGACAGTAAGAAGAGTCAGTCTTCTTGTACTTAAGTCGGCATTCTGCCTTTTGTATTTAATTCCGATGCAATTTCTGTGTTTCATCGTCAATAAGACGGTCAGAGGGATACAGTAAACCTGAAGTGAAACATCGGAATCTATAACTAGTGGCACGGGAATGGTTCTAAACATAGACAGTTGGAAGAGTCAGTCTTCTTGTACTTAAATCGGGATTGTGCATTTTGTATTTAATTCCGAAGCAATATCTGTGTTTCATCGTCAATAAGAGGGTCCAAGGGATACAGTAAACCCGAAATTAACGATCCGAATCCATAACTAGTGTCACAGGAATGTTTCAAAACATGGACAGTAAGAAGAGTCAGTCTTCTTGTACTTAATTCGGCATTGTGCCTTTTGTATTTAATTCTGATGCAATTTCTGTGTTTCATCGTCAACAAGAAGGTCCAAGGGATACAGTAAACCTGGAGTGAAGCATCGGAGTCTATAACTAGTGTCACATGAATGGTTCAAAGCATAGACAGTTAGACGAGTCAGACTTCTTGTACTTAATTCGGCATTGAGCCTTTTGTTTCTAATTCCGATGCAATTTCTGTGTTTCATCGTCAATAAGAAGGTACAAGGGATACAGTAATCCTGAAGTTAAGCATCGGAATCTATAACTAGTGTCACAGGAATAGTTCAAAGCATAGTGAGTAAGAAGAGTCAGTCTTCGTGTATTTAAGTCGGCATTGTGCCTATTGTATTTAATTCCGATTCAGTTTCTGTGTTTCATCGTCAATAAGAAGGTCCAAGGAATACAGTAAACCTGGAGTGAAGCATCGGAATCTATAACTAGTGTCACAGGAATGGTTCAAAACATAGACAGTAGGAAGAGTTAGTCTTCTAGTACTTAAGTCGGCATTGTGCCTTTTCTATTTAATTTCGATGCAATTTATGTGTTTCATCGTCTATGAGACGGACAGAGGGATACAGTAAACCTGAAATGAACGATCGGAATCCATAACTAGTGTCACTGGAATGGTTCAAAGCATGGACAGTAAGAAGAGTCAATCTTCTTGTACTTAATTCGGCATTGTGCCTTTTGTATTTAATTCCAATGCAATTTCTGTGTATCATCGTCAATAAGAAGGTCCAAGGGATACAGTAAACCTGAAGTGGGGCATCGGAATCTATAACTAGCGTCACAGGAATGGTTAAAAACATAGACAGGAAGAAGAGTCAGTCTTCTTGTACTTAAGTCGGAATTGTGCCTATTGTATTTAAATCCGATGCAATTTCTGTGTTTCAGCGTCAATAAGAAGTGCCAAGGCATACAGTAAACCTGGAGTGAAGCATCGGAATCTATAACTAGTGTCCCAGGGATGGTTCAAAACATAGACAGTAAGAAGAGTCAGTCATCTTATACTTAAGTCAGCATTGTGCCTTTTGTAATTAATTCCGATGCAATTTCTGGGTTTCATCGTCAATAAGAAGGTCAGAGGGATACAGTAAACCCGAAGTGAAGCATCGGAATCTATAACTAGTGGCACAGGAGTGGTTCAAAACATAGTCAGTAAGAAGAGTCATACTTCTTTTACTTAATTCGGCATTGTGCCTTTTGTATTTAATTCCGATGCAATTTCTGTGTTTCATCGTCAATAAGAAGGTCCAAGGGATACAGTAAACCTGGAGAGAAGCATCGGAACCTATAACTAGTGTCACAGGGACGGTTCAAAACATAGACAGTAAGATGAGTCAGTATTCTTGTACTTAAGTCGGCATTGTGGCTTTTGTATTTAACTTCTATGCAATTTCTGTGTTTCATAGTCGATAAGAAGGTCCAAGGGATACAGTAAACCTGATATGAACCATCGGAATCTACAACTAGTGTCACAGGAATGGTTCAAAGCATAGACAGTAGGAAAAGTCAGGCTACATGTACTTAAGTCGGCATTGTGCCTTTTGTATTTAATTCCGATGCAATTTCTGTGTTTCATCGTCAATAAGAAGGTCAGAGGGATACAGTAAATATGAAGTGAATCATCGGAATCTACAACTAATTTCACAGGAATGGTTCAAATCATAGACAGTAAGAAGAGTCAGACTTCTTTTACTTAAGTGGGCATTGTGCCTTTTTTATTTAATTCCGATGCAATTTCTGTGTTTCATCGTCAATAAGAAGGTCCAAGGGATACAGTAAACCTGGAGAGAAGCATCGGAACCTATAACTAGTGTCACAGGAATGGTTCAAAACATAGACAGTAAAAAGAGTCAGTCTTCTTGTACTTAATTCGGCATTGTGCTTTTTCTATTTAATTCCGATGCAATTTCTGTGTTTCATCGTCAATTAGAAGGGCCACGGGATTCAGTAAACCTGAAGTGAAGCATCGGAATCTATGACTAGTGTCACAGGAATGGTTCAAAACATAGTCAGTAAGAAGAGTCAGTCATCTTGTACTTAAGTCGGTATTGTGCGTTTCCAATTTAATTCTGATGCAATTTCTGTGTTTCATCGTCAATAAGAAGGTCAGAGGGATACAGTAAACCTGAAGTGAAGCATCGGAATCTATAACTAGTGTCACAGGAATGGTTCAAAGCATAGAGAGTTGGAAGATTCAGACTTATTGTACTTAAGTCGGCATTGTGCATCCTCTATTTAATTCCGATGCAATTTCTGTGTTTCGTCGTCAATAAGACGGTCGGAGGGATACAGTAAACCTGAAGTGAAGCATCGGAATCTATGACTAGTGTCACAGGAATGGTTCAAAACATAGTCAGTAAGAAGAGTCAGTCATCTTGTACTTAAGTCGGTATTGTGCCTTTTGTATTTAATTCCGATGCAATTACTGTGTTTCATCGTCAATAAGAAGGTCCCATTGATACAGTAAACCTGAAGTGAAGCAACGGAATCTATGACTAGTGTCACAGGAATGGTTCAAAACATAGACAGTAGGATGAGTCAGTCTTCTTGTACTTAAGTCGGCAGTTTGCCTATTGTATTTAATTCTGATGCAATTTCTGTGTTTCATCGTCAATAAGAAGGTCCAAGGGATACAGTAAACCTGGAGTGAAGCATCGGAATCTATAACTAGTGTCACAGGAATGGTTCAAAGCATAGACAGTAAGAAGAGTCAGACATCTTTTACTTAAGTCGGCATTGTGCCTTTTGTATGTAATTCCGATGCAATTTCTGTGTTTCATCGCCAATAAGAAGGTCCAAGGGATACAATAAACCTGGAGTGAAGCTTCGAAGTCTATAACTAGTGTCACAGGAATGGTTCAAAGCATAGACAGTAAGAATAGTTAGTCTTCTAGTACTTAATTCGGTATTTTGCCTTTTGTATTTAATTCTGATGCAATTTCTGTGTTTCATCGTCAATAAGATGGTCAGAGGGATACAGTAAACCTGAAGTGAAGCATCGGAATCTATAACTAGTGTCACAGGAATGGTTCAAAGCATAGTCAGTAAGAAGAGTCAGTTTTCTTGTACTTAAGTCGGCACTGTGCTTTTTGTATTTAATTCCGATTCAATTTCTGTGTTTCATCGTCAATACGTTGGTCCAACGGACACAGTAAACGTGGAGTGAAGCATCGGAATCTATAACCAGTGTCACAGGTACGGTTCAAAACATAGACAGTAAGATGAGTCAGTTTTCTTGTACTTAAGTCGGCATTGTGCCTTTTCTATTTAATTCCGACGCCATTTCTGTGTTTCATCGTCAATAAGAAGGTCCAAGGGATACAGTAATCCTGAAGTGAAGCATTGGAATCTACGACTAGTGTCACAGGAATGGTTCAAAACATAGTCAGTAAGACGAGTCAGTCTTCTTGTACTTAAGACGGTATTGTGCCTTTTGTATTTAATTCCGATGCAATAACTGTGTTTCATCGTCAATAAGAAGGTCCAAGGGATACAGTTAACCTGAAGTGAAGCATTGGAATCTACGACTAGTGTCACAGGTATGATTCAAATCATAGGCAGTAAGAAGAGTCAGTCTTCTTGTACTTAAGTCATCATTGTGCCCTTTCTATTTATTTCTGATGCAATTTCTGTGTTTTATCGTCAATAAGAAGGTCCAAGGGATACAGTCAACCTAGAGTGAAGCATCGGAATCCATAACTAGTTTCACAGGAATGGTTCAAACCAAGGCAGTAAGAAAGAGTCAGACTTATTTTACTTAAGTCGGCATTGTGCCTCTTGTATTTAATTCCGATGCAATTTCTGTGTTTCATCGTCAATAAGAAGGTCAGAAGGAGACAGTAAACCTGAGGTGAAGCATCGGAATCTATAACTAGTGTCACAGGAATGGTTCAAAACATAGTCAGTAAGACGAGTCAGTCTTCTTGTACTTAAGTCGGCATTGTGCTTTTTGTATTTAATTCCGATGCAATATCTGTGTTTCATCGTCAATACGAAGGTCCAAGGGATACAGTAAACCTGGAGGCAAGCACCGGAATCTATAACTAGTGTCACAGGAATGGTTCAAAACACAGACAGTAAGAAGAGTCATACTTCTTTTACTTAATTCGGCATTGTGCCTTTTGTATTTAATTCCGATGCTATTTCTGTATTTCATCGTCAATAAGAAGTTTCAAGGGATACAGAAAACCTGGAGTGAAGCATCAGAGTCTATTACTAGTGTCACAGGAATGGTTCAAACATAGACAGTAAGAAGAGTCAGTCTTCATGTACTTAATTCGGCAGTGAGCCTTTGTATTTAATTCCGATGCAATTTCTGTGTTTCATCGTCAATAAGAAGCTCCAAGGGATACAGTTATCCTGAAGTTAAGCATCGGAATCTATAACTAGTGTCACAGGAATGGTTCAAAACATAGTAAGAAGAGTCAGTCTTCTCGTAGTTAAGACGGCATTGTGTATTTTGTACTTAATTTCGATGCAATTTCTGTTATTCATTGTCAATAAGAAGGTCCAAGGGATACAGTAAACCTGAAATGAACCTTCGGAATCTATAACTAGTGTCACAGGAATGGTTCAAAACATAGACAGTAGGAAAAGTCAGTCTACATGTACTTAAGTCGGCATTGTGCCTTTTGTATTTAATTATGATGTAATTTCTGTTTTTCATCGTCAATGAGAAGGTCAGAGGGATACAGTAAATCTGATCTGAAGCATCGGAATCTATAATTAGTGTCACAGGAATAGTTCAAAGCATAGTGAGTAAGAAGAGTCAGTCTTCGTGTATTTAAGCCGGCATTGTGCCTATTGTATTTAATTCCGATGCAATTTCTGTGTTTCATCGTCAATAAGAAGGTCCAAGGAATACAGTAAACCTGGAGTGAAGCATCGGAATCTATAACTAGTGTCACAGGAATGGTTCAAAATATAGACAGTAGGAAGACTCAGTCTTCTAGTACTTAAGTCGGCATTGTGCCTTTTCTATTTAATTTCGATGCAATTTATGTGTTTCATCGTCTATGAGACGGTCAGAGGGATACAGTAAACCTGATGTGAAACATCGGAATCTATAACTAGTGGCACAGGAATGGTTCAAAACATAGACAGCAAGATGAGTCAGTCTTCTTGTACTTAAGTCGGCATTGTGCCCTTTGTATTTAATTCCGATGCAATATATGTGTTTCATCGTCAATAAGAAGGTCCAAGGGATACAGTAAACCTGAAATGAACGTTCGGAATACATAACTAGTGTCACAGGAATGGTTCAAAACATAGACAGTAAGAAGAGTCAGTCTCCTTGTACTTAATTCGGCATTGTGCCTCTTGTATTTAATTCCGATGCAATATCTGTGTTTCATCGTCAATAAGAAGGTCCAAGGGATACAGTTTACCTGAAGTGAATCATCGGAATCCATAACTAGTGTCACAGGAATGGTTCAAATCATAGTCAGTAAGAAGAGTTAGTCTTCTTGTACTTAAGTCATCACTGTGCCTTTTCTATTTAATTCTGATGCAATTTCTGTGTTTCATCATCAATAAGAAGGTCCAAGGGATACAGTAAACCTAGAGTGAAGCATCGGAATCCATAACTAGTGGCACAGGAATGGTTCAAACCATAGACAGTAAGAAGAGTCAGACTTCCTTTACTTAAGTCGGCATTGTGCCACTTGTATTTAATTCCGATGCAATTTTTGTGTTTCATCGTCAATAAGAAGGTCAGAGGGATACAGTAAACCTGAAGTGAAGCATCGGAATCTATAACTAGTGTCACAGGAATGGTTCAAAACATAGTCAGTAAGAAGATTCAGTCTTCTTGTACTTAAGTCGGCATTGTGCTTTTTGTATTTAATTCCGATGCAATATCTGTGTTTCATCGTCAATAAGAAGGTCCAAGGGATACAGTAAACCTGAAATGATACATCGTTATCTATAACTAGTGTCACAGGAATGGTTCAAAACATTGTCAGAAAGAAGTGTCAGTCTTCATTTACTAAAGTTATCATTGTGAATTTTCTATTTAATTCTGATGCAATTTCTGTGTTTCATCGTCAATAAGAAGGTCCAAGGGATACAGTAAACCTAGAGTGAAGCATCGGAATCTATAACTAGTGTCACAGGATTGGTTAAAAGCACAGACAGTAAGAAGAGTCAGACTTCTTTTACTTAAGTCGGCATTGTGCCTTTTTTATTTAATTCCGAAGCAATTTCTGTGTTTCATCGTCAATAAGAAGGTCCAAGGGATACAGTAAACCTGGAGTGAAGCATCAGAGTCTATAACTAGTGTCACAGGAATGGTTCAAAACATAGACAGTAAGAAGAGTCAGTCTTCTTGTACTTAATTCGTCATTGAGCCTTTGTATTTAATTCCGATGCAATTTCTGTGTTTCACCGTCAATAAGAAGGTCCAAGGGATACAGTAATCCTGAAGTTAAGCATCGGAATCTATAACTAGTGTCACAGGAATGGTTCAAAACACAGTCAGTAAGAAGAGTCAGTCTTCTTGTAGTTTGGTCGGCATTGTGCCTTTTGTATTTAATTCCGATGCAATTTCTGTGTTTCATCGTCAATAAGAAGGTCCACGGGATACAGTAAACCTGAAATGAACCATCGGAATCTATAACTAGTGTCACAGGAATGGTTCAAAACATAGACAGTAGGAAAAGTCAGTCTATATGTACTTAAGTCGGCATTGTGCCTTTTGTATTTAATTCTGATGCAATTTCTGTGTTTCATCGTCAATAAGAAGGTCAGAGGGGTACAGTAAACCTGGAGTGAAGCATCGGAATCTATAACTAGTGTCACAGGAATGGTTCAAAACCCAGACAGTAAGAAGAGTCAGACTTCATTTACTGAAGTCGGCATTGTGCCTTTTCTATTTAATTCCGATGCAATTTCTGTGTTTCATCGTCAATAAGAAGGTCCAAGGGATACGGTAAACCTGGAGTGAAGCATCAGAGTCTATAACTAGAGTCACATGAATGGTTCAAAACATAGACAGTAAGACGAGTCAGACTTCTTGTACTTAATTCGGCATTGAGCCTTTTGTTTCTAATTCCGATGCAATTTCTGTGTTTCATCGTCAATAACAAGGTCCAAGGGATACAGTAATCCTGAAGTTAAGCATCGGAAACTTAAACTAGTGTCACAGGAATGGTTCAAAGCATAGTCTGTCGGAAGAGTCAGTCTTCTTGCACTTTAGTCGGCATTGTGCCCTTTGTATTTATTTCCGATGCAATATCTGTGTTTCATCGTCAATAACAAGGTCCAAGGAATACAGTAAACCTGGAGTGAAGCATCGGAATCTATAACTAGTGTCACAGGAATGGTTCAAAGCATAGACAGTAGGAAGAGTCAGTCTTCTAGTACTTAAGTCGGCATTGTGCCTTTTCTATTTAATTCCGATGCAATTTCTGTGTTTCATCGTCAATAAGACGGTCAGAGGGATACAGTAAACCTGAAGTGAAACATCGGAATCTATAACTAGTGGCACAGGAATGGTTCTAAACATAGGCAGTTGGAAGAGTCAGTCTTCTTGCACTTAAATCGGCACTGTGCATTTTGTATTTAATTCCGATGCAATATCTGTGTTTCATCGTCAATAAGAGGGTCCAAGGGATACAGTAAACCTGAAATGAACGATCGGAATCCATAACTAGTGTCACAGGAATGGTTCAAAGCATGGACAGTAAGAAGAGTCTGTCTTCTTGTACTTAATTCGGCATTGTGCCTTTTGCATTTAATTCCAATGCAATTTCTGTGTATCATCGTCAATAAGAAGGTCCACGGGATACAGTAAACCTGAAGTGGGGCATCGGAATCTATAACTAGCGTCACCGGAATGATTAAAAACATAGACAGGAAGAAGAGTCAGTCTTCTTGTACTTAAGTCGGCATTGTGCCTATTGTATTTAAATCCGATGCATTTTCTGTGTTTCAGCGTCAATAAGAAGGGCCAAGGGATACAGTAAACCTGGAGTGAAGCATCGGAATCTATAACTAGTGTCCCAGGGATGGTTCAAAACATAGACAGTAAGAAGAGTCAGTCATCTTATACTTAAGTCAGCATTGTGCCTTTTGTAATTAATTCCGATGCAATTTCTGGGTTTCATCGTCAATAAGAAGGTCAGAGGGATACAGTAAACCTGAAGTGAAGCATCGGAATCTATAACTAGTGGCACAGGAGTGGTTCAAAACATAGTCAGTAAGAAGAGTCAGTCTTCTAGTACTTAAGTCGGCATTGTGCTTTTTGTATTTAATTCCGATGCAATTTCTGTGTTTCATCGTCAATAAGAAGGTCCAAGGGATACAGTAAACCTGGAGAGGCATCGGAACCTATAACTAATGTCACAGGGACGGTTCAAAACATAGACAGTAAGATGAGTCAGTATTCTTGTACTTAAGTCGGCATTGTGCCTTTTGTATTTAATTTCTATGCAATTTCTGTGTTTCATAGTCGATACGAAGGTCCAAGGGATACAGTAAACCTGATATGAACCATCGGAATCTACAACTAGGGTCACAGGAATGGTTCAAAGCATAGACAGTAGGAAAAGTCAGTCTACATGTACTTAAGTCGGCATTGTGCCTTTTGTATTTAATTCCGATGCAATTTCTGTGTTTCATCGACAATAAGAAGGTCAGAGGGATACAGTAAATATGATGTGAAGCATTGGAATCTATTTTTAGTGTCACAGGAATAGTTCAAAACATAGTCAGTAAGAAGAGTCAGTCTTCTTGTACTTAAGTCGGCATTTTGCCTATTGTATTTAAATCCAATGCTACTTCTGTGTTTCATCGTCAATAAGAAGGTCCGAGGGATACAGTAGACCTGATTTGAAGCATCGGAATCTATAACTAGTGTCACAGGAATGGTTCAAACCATAGAGAGTAAGTAGAGTCAGTCTTCTTGTACTTAAGTCGCCATCTGCCTTTTGTATTTAATTCCGATGCAATTTCTGTGTTTCATCGTCAATAAGACGGTCAGAGCGATACAGTAAACCTGAAGTGAAACATCGGAATCTTCAACTAGTGGCACAGGAATGGTTCTAAACGTAGACAGTTGGAAGAGTCAGTCTTCTTGTCCTTAAATCGGGATTGTGCATTTTGTATTTAATTCCGATGCAATATCTGTGTTTCATCGTCAATAAGAAGGTCCAAGGGATACAGTAAACCCGAAATGAACGATCGGAATCCATAACTAGTGTCACAGGAATGGTTCAAAACATGGACAGTAAGAAGAGTCAGTCTTCTTGTACTTAATTCAGCATTGTGCATTTTGTATTTAATTCTGATGCAATTTCTGTGTTTCATCGTCAATAAGGAGGTCCAAGGGATACACTAAACCTGGAGTGAAGCATCGGAGTCTATAACTAGTGTCACAGGAATGGTTCAAAACATAGACAGTAAGAAGTGTTTAGGGTTCTTGTACTTAATTCGGCATTGTGCCTTTTGTATTTAATTCTGATGCAATTTCTGTGTTTCATCGTCAATAAGAAGGTCAGAGGGATACAGTAAACCTGAAGTGAAGCACCGGATCTATAACTAGTGTCACATGAATGGTTCAAAACATAGTCAGTAATAAGCGTCAGTCTTCTTGTACTTAAGTCGACACTGTGCTTTTTGTATTTAATTCCGATGCATTTCTGTGTTTCATCGTCAATAAGTAGGTCCAAGGGATACAGTAATCCTGGAGTGAAGCATCGGAATCTATAACTAGTGTCACAGGGACGGTTCAAATCATAGACAGTAAGAAGAGTCAGTATTCTTGTACTTAAGTCGGCATTGTGCCATTTCTATTTAATTCCAATGCAATTTCTGTGTTTCATCGTCAATAAGAAGGTCCAAGGGATACAGTAAACCTGAAGTGAAGCATCGGAATCCATAACTAGTGTCACAGGATTGGTTAAAAACATAGACAGGGAGAAGAGTCAGTCTTCTTGTACTTAAGTCGGCATTGTGCCTATTGTATTTAATTCCGATGCAATTTCTGTGTTTCATCGTCAATAAGAAGGTCCAAGGGATACAGTAAACCTGGAGTGAAGCATCGGAATCTATAACTAGTGTCCAAGGGATGGTTCAAAACATAGACAGTAAGAAGAGTCAGTCATTTTATACTTAAGTCAGCATTGTGCCTTTTGTAATTAATTCCGATGCAATTTCTGTGTTTTATCGTCAATAAGAAGGTCAGAGGGATACAGTAAACCTGAAGTGAAGCATCGGAACCTATAACTTGTGGCACAGGAATGGTTCAAAACATAGTCAGTAAGAAGAGTCAGTCTTCTAGGACTTAAGTCGGCATTGTGCTTTTTGTATTTAATTCCGATGCAATTTCTGTGTTTCATCGTCAAGACGAAGGTCCAAGGGATACAGTAAACCTGGAGAGAAGCATCGGAAACTATAACTAGTGTCACAGGGACGGTTCAAATCATAGACAGTAAGATGAGTCAGTATTCTTGTACTTAAGTCGGCATTGTGCCTTTTCTATTTAATTCCGATGCAATTTCTGTGTTACATCGTCAATAACAAGGTCCAAGGGATACAGTAACCTGAAGTGAAGCATCTGAATATATAACTAGTGTCACAGGAATGGTTCAAAACCCAGACAGTAAGAAGAGTCAGACTTCTTTTACTGAAGTCTTCATTGTGCCTTTTCTATTTAATTCCGATGCAATTTCTGTGTTTCATCGTCAATAAGAAGGTCCAAGGGATACAGTAAACCTGAAATGAACGATCGGAATCCATAACTAGTGTCACAGGAATGGTTCAAAACATGGACAGTAAGAAGAGACAGTCTTCTTGTACTTAATTCGGCATTGTGCCTTTTGTATTTCATTCCAATGCAATTTCTGTGTATCATCGTCAATAAGAAGGTCCAAGGGATACAGTAAACCTGAAGTGGGGCATCGGAATCTATAACTAGTGTCACAGGAATGGTTAAAAACATAGACAGGAAGAAGAGTCAGTCTGATTGTACTTAAGTCGGCATTGTGCCTATTGTATTTAATTCCGATGCAATTTCTGTGTTTCAGCGTCAACAAGAAGGTCCAAGGGATACAGTAAACCTGGAGTGAAGCATCGGAATCTATAACTAGTGTCCCAGGGATGGTTCAAAACATAGACAGTAAGAAGAGCCAGTCATCTTATACTTAAGTCAGCATTGTGCCTTTTGTAATTAATTTTGATGCAATTTCTGTGTTTCATCGTCAATAAGAAGGTCAGAGGGATACAGTAAACCTGAAGTGAAGCATCGGAATCTATAACTAGTGTCACAGGAATGGTTCAAACACAGATTGTCGGAAGAGTCAGTCTTCTTGTACATTAGTCGGCATGGTGCACTTTGTATTTAATTCCGATGCAATTTCTGTGTTTCATCGTCAATAACAAGGTCCAAGGAATACAGTAAACCTGGAGTGAAGCATCGGAATCTATGACAAGTGTCACAGGAATGGTTCAAAACATAGACAGTAGGAAGAGTCAGTCTTCTAGTACTTAAGTCGGCATTGTGCCTTTTCTATTTAATTCCGATGCAATTTCTGTGTTTCATCGTCAATAAGACGGTCAGAGGGATACAGTAAACCTGAAGTGAAACATCGGTATCTATAACTAGTGGCCCAGGAATGGTTCTAAACATAGACAGTTGGAAGAGTCAGTCTTCTTGTACTTCAATCGGCATTGTGCATTTTGTATTTAATTCCGAAGCAATATCTGTGTTTCATCGTCAATAAGAAGGTTCTAGGGATACAGTAAACCTGAAATGAACGATCGGAATCCATAACTAGTGTCACAGGAATGGTTCAAAACATGGACAGTAAGCAGAGTCAGTCTTCTTGTATTTAATTCGGCATTGTGCCTTTTGTATTTAATTCTGATGCAATTTCTGTGTTTCATGGTCATTAAGAAGGTCCAAGGGATACAGTAAACCTAGAGTGAAGCATCGGAATCTATAACTAGTGTCACAGGATTGGTTAAAAGCACAGACAGTAAGAAGAGTCAGACTTCTTTTACTTAAGTCGGCATTGTGCCTTTTTTATTTAATTCCGTTGCAATTTCTGTGTTTCATCGTCAATAAGAAGGTCCAAGGGATACAGTAAACCTGGAGTGAAGCATCAGAGTCTATTACTAGTGTCACAGGAATGGTTCAAAACATAGACAGTAAGAAGTGTTTAGTCTTCTTGTACTTAATTCGGCATTGTGCCTTTTGTATGTAATTCTGATGCAATTTCTGTGTTTCATCGTCAATAAGAAGGTCCAAGGGATACAGTAAACCTAGAGTGAAGCATCGGAATCTATAACTAGTGTCACAGGATTGGTTAAAAGCACAGACAGTAAGAAGAGTCAGACTTCTTTTACTTAAGTCGGCATTGTGCCTTTTTTATTTAATTCCGTTGCAATTTCTGTGTTTCATCGTCAATAAGAAGGTCCAAGGGATACAGTAAACCTGGAGTGAAGCATCAGAGTCTATTACTAGTGTCACAGGAATGGTTCAAAACATAGACAGTAAGAAGAGTCAGTCTTCTTGTACTTAATTCGTCATTGAGCCTTTGTATTTAATTCCGATGCAATTTCTGTGTTTCACCGTCAATAAGAAGGTCCAAGGGATACAGTAATCCTGAAGTTAAGCATCGGAATCTATAACTAGTGTCACAGGAATGGTTCAAAACATAGTCAGTAAGAAGAGTCAGTCGTCTTGTAGTTTAGTCGGCATTGTGCCTTTTGTATTTAATTCCGATGCAATTTCTGTGTTTCATCGTCAATAAGAAGGTCCAAGGGATACAGTAAACCTGAAATGAACCATCGGAATCTATAACTAGTGTCACAGGAATGGTTCAAAACATAGACAGTAGGAAAAGTCGGTCTATATGTACTTAAGTCGGCATTGTGCCTTTTGTATTTAATTCCGATGCAATTTCTGTGTTTCATCGTCAATAAGAAGGTCAGAGGGATACAGTAAATATGATGTGAAGCATCGGAATCTATATTTAGTGTCACAGGAATAGTTCAAAACATAGTCAGTAAGAAGAGTCAGTCTTCTTGTACTTAAGTCGGCATTGTGCCTATTGTATTTAATTCCGATGCTACTTCTGTGTTTCATCGTCAATAAGAAGGTCCAAGGGATACAGTAGATCTGAATTGAAGCATCGGAATCTATAACTAGTGTCACAGGAATGGTTCATAACATAGACAGTAGGAAGAGTCAGTCTTCTTGTACTTAAGTCGGCATTCTGCATTTTGTATTTAATTCCGATGCAATTTCTGTGTTTCATCGTCAATAAGACGGTCAGAGGGATACAGTAAACCTGAAGTGAAACATCGGAATCTATAACTAGTGGCACAGGAATGGTTCTAAACATAGACAGTTGGAAGAGTCTGTCTTCTTGTACTTAAATCGGGATTGTGCATTTTGTATTTAATTCCGATGCAGTATCTGTGTTTCATCGTCAATAAGAAGGTCCAAGGGATACAGTAAACCCGAAATGAACGATCGGAATCCATAACTAGTGTCACAGGAATGGTTCAAAACATGGACAGTAAGAAGAGTCAGTCTTCTTGTACTTAATTCGGCATTCTGCCTTTTGTATTTAATTCTGATGCAATTTCTGTGTTTCATCGTCAATAAGAAGGTCCAAGGGATACAGTAAACCAATAGTGAAGCATCGGAGTCTATAACTAGTGTCACAGGAATGGTTCAAAACATAGACAGTAAGAAGTGTTTAGTCTTCTTGTACTTAATTCGGCATTGTGCCTTTTGTATTTAATTCTGAAGCAATTTCTGTGTTTCATCGTCAATAAGAAGGTCAGAGGGATACAGTAAACCTGGAGTGAAGCATCGGAATCTATAACTAGTGTCACAGGAATGGTTCAAAAACCCAGACAGTAAGAAGAGTCAGACTTCTTTTACTGAAGTCGGCATTGTGCCTTTTCTATTTGATTCCGATGCAATTTCTGTGTTTCATCGTCAATAAGAAGGTCCAAGGGATACGGTAAACCTGGAGTGAAGCATCAGAGTCTATAACTAGAGTCACATGAATGGTTCAAAACATAGACAGTAAGACGAGTCAGACTTCTTGTACTTAATTCGGCATTGAGCCTTTTGTTTCTAATTCCGATGCAATTTCTGGGTTTCATAGTCAATAACAAGGTCCAAGGGATACAGTAATCCTGAAGTTAAGCATCGGAATCTATAACTAGTGTCACAGGAATGGTTCAAAGCATAGACTGTCGGAAGAGTCAGTCTTCTTGTACATTAGTCGGCATTGTGCCCTTTGTATTTAATTCCGATGCAATTTCTGTGTTTCATCGTCAAAGACAAGGTCCAAGGAATACAGTAAACCTGGAGTGAAGCATCGGAATCTATAACTAGTGTCACAGGAATGGTTCAAAGCATAGACAGTAGGAAGAGTCAGTCTTCTAGTACTTAAGTCGGCATTGTGCATTTTCTATTTAATTCCGATGCAATTTCTGTGTTTCATCGTCAATAAGACGGTCAGAGGGATACAGTAAACCTGAAGTGAAACATCGGAATCTATAACTAGTGGCACAGGAATGGTTCTAAACATAGGCAGTTGGAAGAGTCAGTCTTCTTGCACTTAAATCGGCATTGTGCATTTTGTATTTAATTCCGATGCAATATCTGTGTTTCATCGTCAATAAGAGGGTCCAAGGGATACAGTAAACCTGAAATGAACGATCGGAATCCATAACTAGTGTCACAGGAATGGTTCAAAGCATGGACAGTAAGAAGAGTCAGTCTTCTTGTACTTAATTCGGCATTGTGCCTTTTGCATTTAATTCCAATGCAATTTCTGTGTATCATCGTCAATAAGAAGGTCCAAGGGATACAGTAAACCTGAAGTGGGGCATCGTAATCTATAACTAGCGTCACAGGAATGATTAAAAACATAGACAGGAAGAAGAGTCAGTCTTCTTGTACTTAAGTCGGCATTGTGCCTATTGTATTTAAATCCGATGCAATTTCTGTGTTTCAGCGTCAATAAGAAGGGCCAAGGGATACAGTAAACCTGGAGTGAAGCATCGGAATCTATAACTAGTGTCCCAGGGATGGTTCAAAACATAGACAGTAAGAAGAGTCAGTCATCTTATACTTAAGTCAGCATTGTGCCTTTTGTAATTAATTCCGATGCAATTTCTGGGTTTCATCGTCAATAAGAAGGTCAGAGGGATACAGTAAACCTGAAGTGAAGCATCGGAATCTATAACTAGTGGCACAGGAGTGGTTCAAAACATAGTCAGTAAGATGAGTCAGTATTCTTGTACTTAAGTCGGCATTGTGCCTTTCGTATTTAATTTCTATGCAATTTCTGTGTTTCATAGTCGATAAGAAGGTCCAAGGGATACAGTAAACCTGATATGAACCATCGGAATCTACAACTAGGGTCACAGGAATGGTTCAAAGCATAGACAGTAGGAAAAGTCAGTCTACATGTACTTAAGTCGGCATTGTGCCTTTTGTATTTAATTCCGATGCAATTTCTGTGTTTCATCGTCAATAAGAAGGTCAGAGGGATACAGTAAATATGATGTGAAGCATCGGAATCTATTTTTAGTGTCACAGGAATAGTTCAAAACATAGTCAGTAAGAAGAGTCTGTCTTCTTGTACTTAAGTCGGCATTGTGCCTATTGTATTTAAATCCAATGCTACTTCTGTGTTTCATCGTCAATAAGAAGGCCCGAGGGATACAGTAGACCTGAATTGAAGCATCGGAATCTATAACTAGTGTCACAGGAATGGTTCAAACCATAGAGAGTAAGAAGAGTCAGTCTTCTTGTACTTAAGTCGGCATTCTGCCTTTTGTATTTAATTCCGATGCAATTTCTGTGTTTCATCGTCAATAAGACGGTCAGAGCGATACAGTAAACCTGAAGTGAAACATCGGAATCTTTAACTAGTGGCACAGGAATGGTTCTAAACACAGACAGTTGGAAGAGTCAGTCTTCTTGTACTTAAATCGGGATTGTGCATTTTGTATTTAATTCCGATGCAATATCTGTGTTTCATCGTCAATAAGAAGGTCCAAGGGATACAGTAAACCCGAAATGAACGATCGGAATCCATAACTAGTGTCACAGGAATGGTTCAAAACATGGACAGTAAGAAGAGTCAGTCTTCTTGTACTTAATTCAGCATTGTGCATTTTGTATTTAATTCTGATGCAATTTCTGTGTTTCATCGTCAATAAGGAGGTCCAAGGGATACATTAAACCTGGAGTGAAGCATCGGAGTCTATAACTAGTGTCACAGGAATGGTTCAAAACATAGACAGTAAGAAGTGTTTAGGGTTCTTGTAATTAATTCGGCATTGTGCCTTTTGTATTTAATTCTGATGTAATTTCTGTGTTTCATCGTCAATAAGAAGGTCAGAGGGATACAGTAAACCTGAAGTGAAGCACCGGATCTATAACTAGTGTCACAGGAATGGTTCAAAACATAGTCAGTAATAAGCGTCAGTCTTCTTGTACTTAAGTCGGCACTGTGCTTTTTGTATTTAATTCCGATGCAATTTCTGTTTTTCATCGTCAATAAGTAGGTCCAAGGGATACAGTAAACCTGGAGTGAAGCATCGGAATCTATAACTAGTGTCACAGGGACGGTTCAAATCATAGACAGTAAGAAGAGTCAGTATTCTTGTACTTAAGTCGGCATTGTGCCATTTCTATTTAATTCCAATGCAATTTCTGTGTTTCATCGTCAATAAGAAGGTCCAAGGGATACAGTAAACCTGAAGTGAAGCATCGGAATCTATAACTAGTGTCACAGGAATGGTTAAAAACATAGACAGGGAGAAGAGTCAGTCTTCTTGTACTTAAGTCGGCATTGTGCCTATTGTATTTAATTCCGATGCAATTTCTGTGTTTCATCGTCAATAAGAAGGTCCAAGGGATACAGTAAACCTGGAGTGAAGCATCGGAATCTATAACTAGTGTCCAAGGGATGGTTCAAAACATAGACAGTAAGAAGAGTCAGTCTTCTTGTACATTAGTCGGCATGGTGCACTTTGTATTTAATTCCGATGCAATTTCTGTGTTTCATCGTCAATAACAAGGTCCAAGGAATACAGTAAACCTGGAGTGAAGCATCGGAATCTATAACTAGTGTCACAGGAATGGTTAAAAACATAGACAGTAGGAAGAGTCAGTCTTCTAGTACTTAAGTCGGCATTGTGCCTTTTCTATTTAATTCCGATGCAATTTCTGTGTTTCATCGTCAATAAGACGGTCAGAGGGATACAGTAAACCTGAAGTGAAACATCGGTATCTATAACTAGTGGCACAGGAATGGTTCTAAACATAGACAGTTGGAAGAGTCAGTCTTCTTGTACTTCAATCGGCATTGTGCATTTTGTATTTAATTCCGATGCAATATCTGTGTTTCATCGTCAATAAGAAGGTTCAAGGGATACAGTAAACCTGAAATGAACGATCGGAATCCATAACTAGTGTCACAGGAATGGTTCAAAACATGGACAGTAAGAAGAGTCAGTCTTCTTGTATTTAATTCGGCATTGTGCCTTTTGTATTTAATTCTGATGCAATTTCTGTGTTTTATCGTCAATAAGAAGGTCAGAGGGATACAGTAAACCTGATGTGAAGCATCGGAACCTATAACTTGTGGCACAGGAATGGTTCAAAACATAGTCAGTAAGAAGAGTCAGTCTTCTAGGACTTAAGTCGGCATTGTGCTTTTTGTATTTAATTCCGATGCAATTTCTGTGTTTCATCGTCAAGACGAAGGTCCAAGGGATACAGTAAACCTGGAGAGATGCATCGGAAACTATAACTAGTGTCACAGGAATGGTTCAAACACAGACTGTCGGAAGAGTCAGTCTTCTTGTACATTAGTCGGCATGGTGCACTTTGTATTTAATTCCGATGCAATTTCTGTGTTTCATCGTCAATAACAAGGTCCAAGGAATACAGTAAACCTGGAGTGAAGCATCGGAATCTATAACTAGTGTCACAGGAATGGTTCAAAACATAGACAGTAGGAAGAGTCAGTCTTCTAGTACTTAAGTCGGCATTGTGCCTTTTCTATTTAATTCCGATGCAATTTCTGTGTTTCATCGTCAATAAGACGGTCAGAGGGATACAGTAAACCTCAAGTGAAACATCGGTATCTATAACTAGTGGCACAGGAATGGTTCTAAACATAGACAGTTGGAAGAGTCAGTCTTCTTGTACTTCAATCGGCATTGTGCATTTTTGTATTTAATTCCGATGCAATATCTGTGTTTCATCGTCAATAAGAAGGTTCAAGGGATACAGTAAACCTGAAATGAACGATCGGAATCCATAACTAGTGTCACAGGAATGGTTCAAAACATGGACAGTAAGAAGAGTCAGTCTTCTTGTATTTAATTCGGCATTGTGCCTTTTGTATTTAATTCTGATGCAATTTCTGTGTTTCAATCGTCAACAAGAAGGTCCAAGGGATACAGTAAACCTGGAGTGAAGCATCGGAGTCTATAACTAGTGTCACAGGAATGGTTCAAAACATAGAGAGTAAGAAGTGTTTAGGGATCTTGTACTTAATTCGGCATTGTGCCTTTTGTATTTAATTCTGATGTAATTTCTGTGTTTCATCGTCAATAAGAAGGTCAGAGTGATACAGTAAACCTGAAGTGAAGCACCGGATCTATAACTAGTGTCACAGGAATGGTTCAAAACATAGTCAGTAATAAGCGTCAGTCTTCTTGTACTTAAGTCGGCACTGTGCTTTTTGTATTTAATTCCGATGCAATTTCTGTTTTTCATCGTCAATAAGTAGGTCCAAGGGATACAGTAAACCTGGAGTGAAGCATCGGAATCTATAACTAGTGTCACAGGGACGGTTCAAATCATAGACAGTAAGAAGAGTCAGTATTCTTGTACTTAAGTCGGCATTGTGCCATTTCTATTTAATTCCAATGCAATTTCTGTGTTTCATCGTCAATAAGAAGGTCCAAGGGATACAGTAAACCTGAAGTGAAGCATCGGAATCTATAACTAGTGTCACAGGAATGGTTAAAAACATAGACAGGGGAGAAGAGTCAGTCTTCTTGTACTTAAGTCGCATTGTGCCTATTGTATTTAATTCCGATACAATTTCTGTGTTTCATCGTCAATAAGAAGGTCCAAGGGATACAGTAAACCTGGAGTGAAGCATCGAATCTATAACTAGTGTCACAGGGACGGTTCAAATCATAGACAGTAAGAAGAGTCAGTATTCTTGTACTTAAGTCGGCATTGTGCCATTTCTATTTAATTCCAATGCAATTTCTGTGTTTCATCGTCAATAAGAAGGTCCAAGGGATACAGTAAACCTGAAGTGAAGCATCGGAATCTATAACTAGTGTCACAGGAATGGTTAAAAACATAGACAGGGAGAAGAGTCAGTCTTCTTGTACTTAAGTCGGCATTGTGCCTATTGTATTTAATTCCGATGCAATTTCTGTGTTTCATCGTCAATAAGAAGGTCCAAGGGATACAGTAAACCTGGAGTGAAGCATCGGAATCTATAACTAGTGTCACAGGGACGGTTCAAATCATAGACAGTAAGAAGAGTCAGTATTCTTGTACTTAAGTCGGCATTGTGCCATTTCTATTTAATTCCAATGCAATTTCTGTGTTTCATCGTCAATAAGTAGGTCCAAGGGATACAGTAAACCTGGAGTGAAGCATCGGAATCTATAACTAGTGTCACAGGGACGGTTCAAATCATAGACAGTAAGAAGAGTCAGTATTCTTGTACTTAAGTCGGCATTGTGCCATTTCTATTTAATTCCAATGCAATTTCTGTGTTTCATCGTCAATAAGAAGGTCCAAGGGATACAGTAAACCTGAAGTGAAGCATCGGAATCTATAACTAGTGTCACAGGAATGGTTAAAAACATAGACAGGGAGAAGAGTCAGTCTTCTTGTACTTAAGTCGGCATTGTGCCTATTGTATTTAATTCCGATGCAATTTCTGTGTTTCATCGTCAATAAGAAGGTCCAAGGGATACAGTAAACCTGGAGTGAAGCATCGGAATCTATAACTAGTGTCCAAGGGATGGTTCAAAACATAGACAGTAAGAAGAGTCAGTCTTCTTGTACATTAGTCGGCATGGTGCACTTTGTATTTAATTCCGATGCAATTTTCTGTGTTTCATCGTCAATAACAAGGTCCAAGGAATACAGTAAACCTGGAGTGAAGCATCGGAATCTATAACTAGTGTCACAGGAATGGTTAAAAACATAGACAGTAGGAAGAGTCAGTCTTCTAGTACTTAAGTCGGCATTGTGCCTTTTCTATTTAATTCCGATGCAATTTCTGTGTTTCATCGTCAATAAGACGGTCAGAGGGATACAGTAAACCTGAAGTGAAACATCGGTATCTATAACTAGTGGCACAGGAATGGTTCTAAACATAGACAGTTGGAAGAGTCAGTCTTCTTGTACTTCAATCGGCATTGTGCATTTTGTATTTAATTCCGATGCAATATCTGTGTTTCATCGTCAATAAGAAGGTTCAAGGGATACAGTAAACCTGAAATGAACGATCGGAAATCCATAACTAGTGTCACAGGAATGGTTCAAAACATGGACAGTAAGAAGAGTCAGTCTTCTTGTATTTAATTCGGCATTGTGCCTTTTGTATTTAATTCTGATGCAATTTCTGTGTTTTATCGTCAATAAGAAGGTCAGAGGGATACAGTAAACCTGATGTGAAGCATCGGAACTATAACTTGTGGCACAGGAATGGTTCAAAACATAGTCAGTAAAGAAGAGTCAGTCTTCTAGGACTTAAGTCGGCATTGTGCTTTTTGTATTTAATTCCGATGCAATTTCTGTGTTTCATCGTCAAGGACGAAGGTCCAAGGGATACAGTAAACCTGGAGAGATGCATCGGAAACTATAACTAGTGTCACAGGAATGGTTCAAACACAGACTGTCGGAAGAGTCAGTCCTTCTTGTACATTAGTCGGCATGGTGCACTTTGTATTTAATTCCGATGCAATTTCTGTGTTTCATCGTCAATAACAAGGTCCAAGGAATACAGTAAACCTGGAGTGAAGCATCGGAATCTATAACTAGTGTCACAGGAATGGTTCAAAACATAGACAGTAGGAAGAGTCAGTCTTCTAGTACTTAAGTCGGCATTGTGCCTTTTCTATTTAATTCCGATGCAATTTCTGTGTTTCATCGTCAATAAGACGGTCAGAGGGATACAGTAAACCTCAAGTGAAACATCGGTATCTATAACTAGTGGCACAGGAATGGTTCTAAACATAGACAGTTGGAAGAGTCAGTCTTCTTGTACTTCAATCGGCATTGTGCATTTTGTATTTAATTCCGATGGCAATATCTGTGTTTCATCGTCAATAAGAAGGTTCAAGGGATACAGTAAACCTGAAATGAACGATCGGAATCCATAACTAGTGTTCACAGGGAATGGTTCAAAACATGGACAGTAAGAAGAGTCAGTCTTCTTGTATTTAATTCGGCATTGTGCCTTTTGTATTTAATTCTGATGCAATTTCTGTGTTTCATCGTCAACAAGAAGGTCCAAGGGATACAGTAAACCTGGAGTGAAGCATCGGAGTCTATAACTAGTGTCACAGGAATGGTTCAAACATAGAGAGTAAGAAGTGTTTAGGGATCTTGTACTTAATTCGGCATTGTGCCTTTTGTATTTAATTCTGATGTAATTTCCTGGTGTTTCATCGTCAATAAGAAGGTCAGAGTGATACAGTAAACCTGAAGTGAAGCACCGGATCTATAACTAGTGTCACAGGAATGGTTCAAACATAGTCAGTAATAAGCGTCAGTCTTCTTGTACTTAAGTCGGCACTGTGCTTTTTGTATTTAATTCCGATGCAATTCTGTTTTTCATCGTCAATAAGTAGGTCCAAGGGATACAGTAAACCTGGAGTGAAGCATCGGAATCTATAACTAGTGTCACAGGGACGGTTCAAATCATAGACAGTAAGAAGAGTCAGTATTCTTGTACTTAAGTCGGCATTGTGCCATTTCTATTTAATTCCAATGCAATTTCTGTGTTTCATCGTCAATAAGAAGGTCCAAGGGATACAGTAAACCTGAAGTGAAGCATCGGAATCTATAACTAGTGTCACAGGAATGGTTAAAAACATAGACAGGGAGAAGAGTCAGTCTTCTTGTACTTAAGTCGGCATTGTGCCTATTGTATTTAATTCCGATACAATTTCTGTGTTTCATCGTCAATAAGAAGGTCCAAGGGATACAGTAAACCTGGAGTGAAGCATCGGAGTCTATAACTAGTGTCCAAGGGATGGTTTCAAAACATAGACAGTAAGAAGAGTCAGTCATTTTATACTTAAGTCAGCATTGTGCCTTTTGTAATTAATTCCGATGCAATTTCTGTGCTTTATCGTCAATAAGAAGGTCAGAGGGATACAGTAAACCTGAAGTGAAGCATCGGAACCTATAACTTGTGGCACAGGAATGGTTCAAAGCATAGTCAGTAAGAAGAGTCAGTCTTCTAGGACTTAAGTCGGCATTGTGCTTTTTGTATTTAATTCCGATGCAATTTCTGTGTTCTCATCGTCAAGACGAAGGTCCAAGGGATACAGTAAACCTGGAGAGAAGCATCGGAAACTATAACTAGTGTCACAGGAATGGTTCAAACACAGACTGTCGGAAGAGTCAGTCATCTTGTACATTAGTCGGCATGGTGCACTTTGTATTTAATTCCGATGCAATTTCTGTGTTTCATCGTCAGTAACAAGGTCCAAGGAATACAGTAAACCTGGAGTGAAGCATCGGAATCTATAACTAGTGTCACAGGAATGGTTAAAAACATAGACAGTAGGAAGAGTCAGTCTTCTAGTACTTAAGTCGGCATTGTGCCTTTTCTATTTAATTCCGATGCAATTTCTGTGTTTCATCGTCAATAAGACGGTCAGAGGGATACAGTAAACCTGAAGTGAAACATCGGTATCTATAACTAGTGGCACAGGAATGGTTCTAAACATAGACAGTTGGAAGAGTCAGTCTTCTTGTACTTCAATCGGCATTGTGCATTTTGTATTTAATTCCGATGCAATATCTGTGTTTCATCGTCAATAAGAAGGTTCAAGGGATACAGTAAACCTGAAATGAACGATCGGAATCCATAACTAGTGTCACAGGAATGGTTCAAAACATGGACAGTAAGAAGAGTCAGTCTTCTTGTATTTAATTCGGCATTGTGCCATTTGTATTTAATTCTGATGCAATTTCTGTGTTTTATCGTCAATAAGAAGGTCAGAGGGATACAGTAAACCTGATGTGAAGCATCGGAACCTATAACTTGTGGCACAGGAATGGTTCAAAGCATAGTCAGTAAGAAGAGTCAGTCTTCTAGGACTTAAGTCGGCATTGTGCTTTTTGTATTTAATTCCGATGCAATTTCTGTGTTTCATCGTCAAGACGAAGGTCCAAGGGATACAGTAAACCTGGAGAGATGCATCGGAAACTATAACTAGTGTCACAGGAATGGTTCAAACACAGACTGTCGGAAGAGTCAGTCTTCTTGTACATTAGTCAGCATGGTGCACTTTGTATTTAATTCCGATGCAATTTCTGTGTTTCATCGTCAATAACAAGGTCCAAGGAATACAGTAAACCTGGAGTGAAGCATCGGAATCTATAACTAGTGTCACAGGAATGGTTCAAAACATAGACAGTAGGAAGAGTCAGTCTTCTAGTACTTAAGTCGGCATTGTGCCTTTTCTATTTAATTCCAATGCAATTTCTGTGTTTCATCGTCAATAAGACGGTCAGAGGGATACAGTAAACCTGAAGTGAAACATCGGTATCTATAACTAGTGGCACAGGAATGGTTCTAAACATAGACAGTTGGAAGAGTCAGTCTTCTTGTACTTCAATCGGCATTGTGCCTTTTGTATTTAATTCTGATGCAATTTCTGTGTTTCATCGTCAACAAGAAGGTCCAAGGGATACAGTAAACCTGGAGTGAAGCATCGGAGTCTATAACTAGTGTCACAGGAATGGTTCAAAACATAGACAGTAAGAAGTGTTTAGTCTTCTTGTACTTAATTCGGCATTGTGCCTTTTGTATTTAATTCTGATGCAATTTCTGTGTTTCATCGTCAATGAGAAGGTCAGAGGGATACAGTAAACCTGAAGTGAGGCGTCGGAATCTACAACTAGTGTCACAGGAATCGTTAAAAACATAGACAGGAAGAAGAGTCAGTCTTCTTGTACTTAAGTCGGCATTGTGCCTATTGTATTTAATTCCGATGCAATTTCTGTGTTTCATCGTCAATAAGAAGGTCCAAGGGATACAGTAAACCTGGAGTGGAGCATCGGAATCTATAACTAGTGTCCCAGGGATTGTTCAAAACATAGACAGTAAGAAGAGTCAGTCATCTTATACTTAAGTCAGCATTGTGCCTTTGGTAATTAATTCCGATGCAATTTCTGTGTTTCATCTTCAATACGAAGGTCAGAGGGATACAGGTAACCTGAAGTGAAGCATCGGAATCTATAACTAGTGGCACAGGAATGGTTCCAAACATAGTCAGTAAGAAGAGTCAGTTTTCTTGTACTTAAGTCGGCATTGTGCCTATTGTATTTAATTCCGATCATATTTCTGTGTTTCATCGTCAATAAGATGGTCCAAGGGATGCAATAGACCTGAATTGAAACATCGGAATCTATAACTAGTGTCACAGGAATGGTTCAAAACATAGACAGTAAGAAGAGTCAGTCTTCTTGTACTTAAGTCGGTATTGTGCCTTTTGTAGTTAACTCCGATGCAATTTCTGTGTTTCATCGTCAATAAGAAGGTCAGAGAGATACAGTAAACCTGAAGTGAAGTATCGGAATCTATAACTAGAGTCACAGGAATGGTACAAAACATAGACTGTAAGAAGAGTCAGTTTTCTTGTACTTAATGCGGCATTGTGCCTTATATATTTAATTCCGATGCAAATTTCTGTGTTTCATCGTCAATAAGAAGGTCCAAGGGATACAGTAAACCTTGAGTGAAGCACCGGAATCTATAACTAGTGTCACAGCAATGGTTTAAATCATAGACAGTAGGAAGAGTCAGTCTTCTAGTACTTAAGTCGGCATTGCGCCTTTTCTATGTAATTCCGATGCAATTTCTGTGTGTCATCGTCAATAAGACGGTCAGAGGGATACAGTAAACCTGAAGTGAAGCGTCGGAATCTATAACTAGTGGCACAGGAATGGTTTAAAACATAGACAGTTTGAAGAGTCAGCCTTCTTGTACTTAAGTCGGCATTGTGCCTTTTGTATTTAATTCCAATGCAATATCTGTGTTTCATCGTCAATAAGAAGGTCCAAGGGATACAGTAAACCTGAAATGAACGATCGGAATCCATAACTAGTGTCACAGAAATGGTTCAAATCATAGACAGTAGGAAAAGTCACGCTACATGTACTTAAGTCGGCATTGTGCCTTTTGTATTTAATTCTCGATGCAATTTCATGTGTTTCATCGTCAATAAGAAGGTCAGAGGGATACATAAACCTGATGTGAAGCATCGGAATCTACAACAAGTGTCACAGGAATGGTTCAAACACAGACTGTAAGAAGAGTCAGTCTTCTTGTACTTAAGTCGGCATTGTGCATTTTGTATTTAATTCCGATGCAATTTCTGTGTTTCATCGTCTATAAGAAGGTCAGAGGGATACAGTAAACCTGAAGTGAAGCATCGGAATCTATAACTAGAGTCACAGGAATGGTTCAAAACATAGACAGTAAGAAGAGTCAGTTTTCTTGTACTTAAGGCGGCATTGTGCCTTTTATATTTAATTCCGATGCAATTTCTTTGTTTCATCGTCAATACGAAGGTCCAAGGGATACAGTAAACCTGGAGTGAAGCGCCGGAAACTATAACTAGTGTCACAGGAATGGTCAAAACATAGACTGTCGGAAGAGTCAGTCTTCTTGTACATTAGTCAGCATTGTGCTTTTGTATTTAATTTCGATGCAATTTCTGTGTTTCATCGTCAATAAGAAGGTCCAAGGGATACAGTAAACCTGGAGTGAAGCTTTGGAAACTATAACTAGTGTCACAGGAATAGTTCAAAACATAGACACTAGGAAGACACTGTCTTCTAGTACTTAAGTCGGCATTGTGCCTTTTCCATTTAATTCCGATGCAATTTCTGTGTTTCATCGTCAATAAGACGGTCAGAGGGATACAGTAAACCTGAAGTGGCGCATCGGAATCTATAACTAGATGCACAGGAATGGTTTAAAACATAGACAGTTGGAAGAGTCAGCCTTCTTGTACTTAAGTCGGCATTGTGCCTTTTGTATTTAATTCCAATGCAATATCTGTGTTTCATCGTCAATTAGAAGGTCCAAGGGATACAGTAAACCTGAAATGAACGATCGGAATCCATAACTAGTGTCACAGGAATGTTCAAATCATAGACAGTAGGAAAAGTCAGTCTACATGTACTTAAGTCGGCATTGTGCCTTTTGTATTTAATTCCGATGCAATTTCTGTGTTTCATCGTCAATAAGAAGGTCAGAGGGATACATAAACCTGATGTGAAGCATCGGAATCTATAACTAGTGTCACTGGAATGGTTCAAACACAGACTGTAAGAAGAGTCAATCTTCTTGTACTTAAGTCGGTATTGTGTATTTTGTATTTAATTCCGATGCAATTTCTGTGTTTCATCGTCTATAAGAAGGTCAGAGGGATACAGTAAACCTGAAGTGAAGCATCGGAATCTATAACTAGAGTCACAGGAATGGTTCAAAACATAGACAGTAAGAAGAGTCAGTTTTCTTGTACTTAAGGCGGCATTTAGCCTTTTATATTTAATTCGATGCAATTTCTGTGTTTCATCGTCAATACGAAGGTCCAAGGGATACAGTAAACCTGGAGTGAAGCGCCGGAAACTATAACTAGTGTCACAGGGAATGGTTCAAAACATAGACTGTCGGAAGAGTCAGTCTTCTTGTACATTAGTCGGCATTGTGCCTTTTGTATTTAATTTCGATGCAATTTCTGTGTTTCATCGTCAATAAGAAGGTCCAAGGGATACAGTAAACCTGGAGTGAAGCTTCGGAATCTATAACTAGTGTCACAGGAATGGTTTAAAACATAGACAGTTGGAAGAGTCAGCCTTCTTGTACTTAAGTCGGCATTGTGCCTTTTGTATTTAATTCCGATGCAATATCTGTGTTTCATCGTCAATAAGAAGGTCCAAGGGATACAGTAAACCTGAAATGAACGTTCGGAATCCATAACTAGTGTCACAGGATTGGTTCAAATAATAGACAGTAGGAAAAGTCTGTCTACATGTACTTAAGTCGGAATTGTGCCCATTGTATTTAATTCCGATGCAATTTCTGTGTTTAAACGTCAATAAGAAGGTCATAGGGATACAGTATACCTGGAGTGAACAATCGGACTCTATAACTGGGTGTCACAGGGATGGTTCAAATCATAGACAGTAAGAAGAGTCAGTCTTCTTGTACTTAAGTCGACATTGTGCCTTTTGTATTTAATTCCGATGCAATTTCTGTGTTTCAAAGTCAATATGAAGGTCAGAGGGATACAGTAATCCTGAAGTGAAGCATCGGAATTTGTGACTAGTGTCACGGGAATGGTTCAAAACATAGACAGTAGGAAGAGTCAGTCTTCTTGTACTTAAGTCGGCATTGTGCCTTTTGTATTTAATTCCGATGCAATTTCTGTGTTTCATCGTCAATAAGACGGTCAGAGGGATACAGTAGACCTGAATTGAAGCATCGTAATCTATAACTAGTGTCACAGGAATGGTTCAAAACATAAACGGTAAGAAGAGTCAGTCTTCTTGTACTTAAGTCGATATTGTGCCTTTTGTATTTAATTCCGATGCAATTTCTGCGTTTCATCGTCAATAAGAAGGTCAGAGGGATACAGTAAACCTGAAGTGAAGCATCGGAATCTATAACTAGGGTCACAGGAATGGTTCAAATCATAGACAGTAGGTAAAGTCAATCTACATGTACTTAAGTCGGCATTGTGCTTTTTGTATTTAATTCCGATGCAATTTCTGTGTTTCATCGTCAATAAGAAGGTCAGTCAGAGGGATACATAAACCTGATGTGAAGCATCGGAATCTTTAACTAGTGTCACAGGAATGGTTCAAAACATAGACAGTAAGAAGAGTCAGTCTTCTTGTACTTAAGTCGGTATTGTGCCTTTTGTATTTAATTCCGATGCAGTTTCTGTGTTTCATCGTCAATAAGAAGCTCATAGGGATACAGTAAACCTGAAGTGAAGCATCGGAATCTATAACTAGAGTCACAGTAATGGTTCAAAACATAGACAGTAAGAAGAGTCAGTCTTCTTGTTCTTAAGTCGGTATTGAGCCTTTTCTATTTAATTCCGATGCCATATCTGTGTTTCATCGTCTATAAGAAGGTCAGAGGGATACAGTAAACCTGAACTGAAGCATCTGAATCTATAAGTAGTGTCACAAGAATGGTTCAAAGCATAGAGAGTTGGAAGACTCAGTCTTCTTGTACTTAAGTCGGCATTGTGCCTTTTGTGTTTCATTTCGATGCAATTTCTGTGTTTCATCGTCCATAAGAAGGTCGCGGGATACAGTAAACCTCAAGTGAAGCATCTGAATAAAAAACTAGTGTCACAGGAATGGTTGAAAACATAGACAGAAGGAAGAGTCAGTCTTCTTGTACTTAAGTCAGTATTGTGCCTTTTCTATTTAATTCCGGATGCAATTTCTGTGTTTCATCGTCAATAAGAAGGTCAGAGGGATACAGTAAACCTGAAGTCAAGCATCGGAATCTATAACTAGTGTCAGAGGAATGGTTCAAATCATAGAGAGTTGGAAGATTCAGTCTTCTTGTACTTATGTCTGCATTGTGCCTTTTCTATTTAATTCCGATGCATTTTCTCTGTTTCATCGTCAATAAGACGGTCAGAGGGAGACAGTAAACCTGAAGTGAAGCATCGAAATCTATGCCTAGTGTCACAGGTAATGGTTCAAACATAGTCAGTAAGAAAAGTCAGTCTTCTTGTACTTAAGTCGGTATTGTGCCTTTTGTATTTAATTCCGATGCAATTTCTGCGTTCATCGTCAATAAGAAGGTCAGAGGGATACAGTAAACCTGAAGTGAAGCATCGGAATCTATAACTAGGGTCACAGGAATGGTTCAAATCATAGACAGTAGGTAAAGTCAGTCTACATGTACTTAAGTCGGCATTGTGCTCTTTGTATTTATTTCCGATGCAATTTCTGTGTTTCATCGTCAATAAGAAGGTCAGTCAGAGGGATACATAAACCTGATGTGAAGCATCGGAATCTATAACTAGTGTCACAGGAATGGTTAAAAACATAGACAGTAAGAAGAGTCAGTCTTCTTGTACTTAAGTCGATATTGTGCCTTTTGTATTTAATTCCGATGCAGTTTCTGTGTTTCATCGTCAATACGAAGCTCATAGGGATACAGTAAACCTGAAGTGAAGCATCGGAATCTATAACTAGAGTCACAGGAATGGTTCAAAACATAGACAGTAAGAAGAGTCAGTCTTTTTGTACTTAAGTCGGTATTGAGCCTTTTCTATTTAATTCCGATGCAATATCTGTGTTTCATCGTCAATAAGAAGGTCCAAGGTATACAGTAAACCTGGAGTGAAGCATCGGAATCTATAACTTGTGTCACAGGAATGGTTCAAACCATAGACAGTAAGAAGAGTCATACTTCTTTTACTTAAGTCGGCATTGTGCCTTTTGTATTTAATTCCGATGCTATTTCTGTGTTTCATCGTCAACAAGAAGGTCCAAGGGATACAGTAAAACTGGAGGGAAGCATCGGAGTCTATAACTAGTGTCACAGGAATGGTTCAAAACATAGACAGTAAGCAGAGTAAGTTCTTCTTGTACTTAATTCGGCATTGTGCCTTTTGTATTTAATTCTGATGCAATTTCTGTGTTTCATTGTCATTAGAAGTCAGAGGGATACTGTAAACCTGAAAGTGAAGCATTGGAAACTATAACTAGTGTAACAGGAATAGTTCAAAACATAGTCAGTAAGAAGAGTCAGACTTGTTTTACTTAAGTGGGCATTGTGCCTTTTGTATTTAATTCCGATGCTATTTCTATGTTTCATCGTCAATAAGAAGGTCCAAGGGATACAGTAAACCTGGAGTGAAGCATCGGAGTCTATCACTAGTGTCACAGGAATGGTTCAAAACTTAGACAGTAGGAAGAGTCAGTCTTCTTGTACTTAATTCGGCATTGTGCTTTTTCTATTTAATTCCGATGCAATTTCTGTGTTTCATCGTCAATAAGAAGGGCCAAGGGATACAGTAAACCTGAAGTGAAGCATCGCAATAATAAACTAGTGTCACAGGAATGGTTCAAAACATAGTCAGTAAGAAGAGTCAGTCATCTTGTACTTAATCCGGTAATGCGCTTTTGTATTTAATTGCGATGCAATTTCTGTGTTTCATTGTCAATAATAAGGTCCAATTGATACAGTAAACCTGAAGTGAATCATCGGAAATCTATGACTAGTGTCACAGGAATGGTTCAAAAATAGACACTAGGAAGAGTCAGTCTTCTTGTACGTAAGTCGGCATTGTGCCTTTTGTAATTAATTCCGATGCAATTTCTGTGTTTCATCGTCAATAAGAAGGTCAGAGGGAGTACAGTAAACCTGAAGTGAAGCATCGGAATCTATAACTAGTGGCACAGAATGGTTCAAAACATAGTCAGTAAGAAGAGTCAGTCTTCTAGTACTTAAGACGGTATTGTGCTTTTTGTATTTAATTCCGATGCAATTTCTGTGTTTCATCGTCAATATGAAGGGTCCAAGGGATACAGTAAACCTGGAGCGAAGCATCGGAACCTATAACTAGTGTCTCAGGGACGGTTCAAACATAGACAGTAAGATGAGTCAGTATTCTTGTACTTAAGTCGGCTTTGTGCCTTTTCTATTTTATTCCGATGCAATATCTGTGTTACATCGTCAATAAGAAGGTCCAAGGGATACAGTAATCCTGAAGTTAAGCATCGCAATCTATAACTAGTGTCACAGGAATGGTTCAAAACATAGTCAGTAAGAAGAGTCAGTCCTTCTTGTAGTTAAGTCGGCATTGTGCCTTTTGTATTTAATTTCTATGCAATTTCTGTGTTTCATAGTCGATAAGAAGGTCCAAGGGATACAGTAAACCTGATATGAACCAATCGGAATCTACAACTAGTGTCACAGGAATGGTTCAATACATAGACAGTAGGAAAAGTCGGTCCTACATGTACTTAAGTCGGCATTGTGCCTTTTGTATTTAATTCCGATGCATTTCTGTGTTTCATCGTTCAATAAGAAGGTCAGAGGGATACAGTAAATCTGATGTGAACCATCGGAATCTAAAACTAGTGTCACAGGAAAAGTTCCAAACATAGTCAGTAAGAAGAGTCAGTTTTCTTGTACTTAAGTCGGCATTGTGCCTATTGTATTTAATTCCGATCCATCTCTGTGTTTCATCGTCAATAAGATGGTCCAAGGGATACAGTAGACCTGAATTGAAGCATCGGAATCTATAACTAGTGTCACAGGAGTGGTTCAAAACATAGACAGTAAGAAGAGTCAGTCTTCTTGTACTTAAGTCGGTATTGTGCCTTTTGTAATTAATTCCGATGCAATTTCTGTGGTTTCATCGTCAATAAGAAGGTCAGAGGGATACAGTAAACCTGAAGTGAAGCATCGGAATCTATAACTAGTGTCACAGGAATGGTTCAAAACATAGACTGTAAGAAGAGTCAGTTTTCTTGTACTTAAGGCGGCATTGTGCCTTATATATTTAATTCCGATGCAAATTTCTGTGTTTCATCGTCAATAAGAAGGTCCAAGGGATACAGTAAACCTTGAGTGAAGCACCGGAATCTATAACTAGTGTCACAGGACGGTTCAAATCATAGACTGTCGGAAGAGTCAGTCTTCTTGTACATTAGTCGGCATTGTGCCTTTTGTATTTAATTCCGATGCAATGTCTGTGTTTCATCGTCAATAAGAAGGTCCAAGGGATACAGTAAACCTGGAGTGAAGCATCGGAATCTCTAACTAGTGTCACAGCAATGGTTCAAATCATAGACAGTAGGAAGAGTCAGTCTTCTAGTACTTAATTCGGCATTGCGCCTTTTCTATGTAATTCCGATGCAATTTCTGTGTGTCATCGTCAACAAGACGGTCAGAGGGATACAGTAAACCTGAAGTGAAGCATCGGAAACTATAACTAGTGGCACAGGAATGGTTTAAAAACATAGACAGTTGGAAGAGTCAGCCTTCTTGTACTTAAGTCGGCATTGTGCCTTTTGTATTTAATTCCAATGCAATATCTGTGTTTCCATCGTCAATAAGAAGGTCCCAAGGGATACAGTAAACCTGAAATGAACGATCGGAATCCCATAACTATTGTCACAGGAATGGTTCAAATCATAGGACAGTAGGAAAAGTCAGTCTACATGTACTAAGTCGGCATTGTGCCTTTTGTATTTATTCCGATGCAATTTCTGTGTTTCATCGTCAATAAGAAGGTCAGAGGGATACATAAACCTGATGTGAAGCATCGGAATCTATAACTAGTGTCACAGGGAATGGTTCCAACACAGACTGTAAGAAGACGAGTCTTCTTGTACTTAAGTCGGTATTGTGCATTTTGTATTTAATTCCGATGCAATTTCTGTGTATTCATCGTCTATAAGAAGGTCAGAGGGATACAGTAAACCTGAAGTGAAGCATCGGAATCTATAACTAGAGTCACAGGAATGGATCAAAACATAGACAGTAGGAAGAGTCAGTTTTCTTGTACTTAAGGCGGCATTGTGCCTTTGATATTTAATTCCGATGCAATTTCTGTGTTTCATCGTCAATACGAAGGTCCCAAGGGATACAGTAAACCTGGAGTGAAGCGCCGGAAAATATAACTAGTGTCACAGGAATGGTTTCAAAACATAGTCTGTCGGAAGAGTCAGTCTTCTTGTACATTAGTCAGCATTGGGCCTTTTATATTTAATTTCGATGCAATTTCTGTGTTTCATCGTCATAAAGAAGGTCCAAGGGATACAGTAAACCTGGAGTGAAGCTTCGGAATCTATAACTAGTGTCACAGGAATTGTTTAAACCATAGACAGTAGGAAGACACAGTCTTCTAGTACTTAAGTCGGCATTGAGCCTTTTCCATTTAATTCCGATGCAATTTCTGTGTTTCATCGTCAACAAGACGGTCAGAGGGATACAGTAAACCTGAAGTGGCGCATCGGAATCTATATCTAGTGGCACAGGAATGGTTTAAAACATAGACAGTTGGAAGAGTCAGCCTTCTTGTACTTAATCCGGCATTGTGCCTTTTGTATTTAATTCCGATGCAATATCTCTGGTTCATCGTCAATAAGAAGGTCCAAGGGATACAGTAAACCTGAAATGAGCGTTGGGAATCCATAACTAGTGTTCACAGGATTGGTTCAAATTATAGACAGTAGGAAAAGTCAGTCTACATGTACTTAAGTCGGCATTGTGCCCATTGTATTTAATTCCGATGCAATTTCTGTGTTTCATCGTCAAAAGAAGGTCATAGGGATACAGTATACCTGGAGTGAAGAATCGGACTCTATAACTAGTGTCACAGGGATGGTTCAAAACATAGGCAGTAAGAAGAGTCAGTCTTCTTGTACTTAAGTCGGCATTGTGCCTTTTGTATTTAATTCCGATGCAATTTCTGTGTTTCATCGTCAATAAGAAGGTCAGAGGGATACAGTAATCCTGAAGTGAAGCAACGGAATTTGTGACTAGTGTCACGGGAATGGTTCAAAACATAGACAGTAGGAAGAGTCAGTCTTCTTGTACTTAAGTCGGCATTGTGCCTTTTGTATTTAAATTCCGATGCAATTTCTGTGTTTCATCGTCAATAAGAACGGTCAGAGGGATACAGTAGACCTGAATTGAAGCATCGGAATCTATAACTAGTGTCACAGGAATGGTTCAAAACATAGACAGTAAGAAGAGTCAGTCTTCTTGTACTTAAGTCGGTATTGTGCCTTTTGTATTTAATTCCGATGCAATGTCTGTGTTTCATCGTCATAAGAAGGTCAGAGGGATACCAGTAAACCTGGAGTGAAGCACCGGAATCTATAACTAGTGTCACAGGAATGGTTCAAAACATAGACAGTAGGAAGAGTCAGCTTGCTTGTTACTTGAGTCGGCAATTGTGCCTTTTGTATTTAATTCCGATGCAATATCTGTGTTTCATCGACAATAAGAAGGTCCAAGGGATACAGTAAACCTGAAATGAACTATCGGAATCCATAACTAGTGTCACAGGAATGGTTCAAATCATAGACAGTAGGAAAAGTCAGTCTACATGCACTTAAGTCGGCATTGTGCTTTTTGTATTTAATTCCGATGCAATTTCTGTGTTTCATCGTCAATACGAAGGTCAGTCAGAGGGATACATAAACCTGATGTGAAGCATCGGAATCTATAACTAGTGTCACAGGAATGGTTCAAAACATAGACAGTAAGAAGAGTCAGTCTACTTGTACTTAAGTGGGTATTGTGCCTTTTGTATTTAATTCCGATGCAGTTTCTGTGTTTCATCGTCAATAACAAGCTCATAGGGATACAGTAAACCTGAAGTGAAGCATCGGAATCTATAACTAGAGTCACAGGAATGGTTCAAATCATAGACACTAAGAAGAGTCAGTCTTCTTGTACTTAAGTCGGTATTGAGCCTTTTCTATTTAATTCCGATGCAATTTTTGTGTTTCATCGTCTATAAGAAGGACAGAGGGATACAGTAAACCTGAACTCAAGCATCGGAATTTATAAGTAGTGTCACAGGAATGCTTCAAAGCATAGAGAGTTGGAAGATTCTGTCTTCTTGTACTTAAGTCGGCATTGTGCCTTTTGTATTTCATTCCGATGCAATTTCTGTGTTTCATCGTCCATACGAAGGTCCGAGGGATACAGTAAACCTCAAGTAAAGCATCTGAATAAAAAACTAGTGTCACAGGAATGGTTGAAAACATAGACAGAAGGAAGAGTCAGTCTTCTTGTACTTAAGTCAGTATTGTGCCTTTTCTATTTAATTCCGATGCAATTTCTGTGTTTCATCGTCAATAAGAAGGTCAGAAGGATACAGTAAACCTGAAGTCAAGCATCGGAATCTATAACTAGTGTCACAGGAATGGTTCAAAGCATAGAGAGTTGGAAGATTCAGTCTTCTTGTACTTATGTCTGCATTGTGCCTTTTCTATTTAATTCCGATGCATTTTCTCTGTTTCATCGTCAATAAGACGGTCAGAGGGATACAGTAAACCTGAAGTGAAGCATCGAAATCTATGCCTAGTGTCACAGGAATGGTTCAAACATAGTCAGTAAGAAGAGTCAGTCTTCTTGTACTTAAGTCGGTATTGTGCCTTTTGTAATTAATTCCGATGCAATTTCTGTGTTTCATCGTCAATAAGACGGTCAGAGGGATACAGTAAACCTGAAGTGAAGCATCGGAATCTATAACTAGTGTCACAGGAATGGTTCAAAACATAGACTGTAAGAAGAGTCAGTTTTCTTGTACTTAAGGCGGCATTGTGCCTTATATATTTAATTCCGATGCAAATTTCGGTGTTTCATCGTCAATAAGAAGGTCCAAGGGATACAGTAAACCTTGAGTGAAGCACCGGAATCTATAACTAGTGTCACAGGAACGGTTCAAATCATAGACTGTCGGAAGAGTCAGTCTTCTTGTACATTAGTCGGCATTGTGCCTTTTGTATTTAATTCCGATGCAATGTCTGTGTTTCATCGTCAATAAGAAGGTCCAAGGGATACAGTAAACCTGGAGTGAAGCATCGGAATCTCTAACTAGTGTCACAGCAATGGTTCAAATCATAGACAGTAGGAAGAGTCAGTCTTCTAGTACTTAATTCGGCATTGCGCCTTTTCTATGTAATTCCGATGCAATTTCTGTGTGTCATCGTCAACAAGACGGTCAGAGGGATACAGTAAACCTGAAGTGAAGCATCGGAATCTATAACTAGTGGCACAGGAATGGTTTAAAACATAGACAGTTGGAAGAGTCAGCCTTCTTGTACTTAAGTCGGCATTGTGCCTTTTGTATTTAATTCCAATGCAATATCTGTGTTTCATCGTCAATAAGAAGGTCCAAGGGATACAGTAAACCTGAAATGAACGATCGGAATCCATAACTATTGTCACAGGAATGGTTCAAATCATAGACAGTAGGAAAAGTCAGTCTACATGTACTTTAGTCGGCATTGTGCCTTTTGTATTTATTCCGATGCAATTTCTGTGTTTCATCGTCAATAAGAAGGTCAGAGGGATACATAAACCTGATGTGAAGCATCGGAATCTATAACTAGTGTCACAGGAATGGTTCCAACACAGACTGTAAGAAGAGTCAGTCTTCTTGTACTTAAGTCGGTATTGTGCATTTTGTATTTAATTCCGATGCAATTTCTGTGTTTCATCGTCTATAAGAAGGTCAGAGGGATACAGTAAACCTGAAGTGAAGCATCGGAATCTATAACTAGAGTCACAGGAATGGATCAAAACATAGACAGTAGGAAGAGTCAGTTTTCTTGTACTTAAGGCGGCATTGTGCCTTTTATATTAAATTCCGATGCAATTTCTGTGTTTCATCGTCAATACGAAGGTCCAAGGGATACAGTAAACCTGGAGTGAAGCGCCGGAAACTATAACTAGTGTCACAGGAATGGTTCAAAACATAGTCTATCGGAAGAGTCAGTCTTCTTGTACATTAGTCAGCATTGGGCCTTTTATATTTAATTTCGATGCAATTTCTGTGTTTCATCGTCAATAAGAAGGTCCAAGGGATACAGTAAACCTGGAGTGAAGCTTCGGAATCTATAACTAGTGTCACAGGAATTGTTTAAACCATAGACAGTAGGAAGACACAGTCTTCTAGTACTTAAGTCGGCATTGAGCCTTTTCCATTTAATTCCGATGCAATTTCTGTGTTTCATCGTCAACAAGACGGTCAGAGGGATACAGTAAACCTGAAGTGGCGCATCGGAATCTATATCTAGTGGCACAGGAATGGTTTAAAACATAGACAGTTGGAAGAGTCAGCCTTCTTGTACTTAAGCCGGCATTGTGCCTTTTGTATTTAATTCCGATGCAATATCTCTGGTTCATCGTCAATAAGAAGGTCCAAGGGATACAGTAAACCTGAAATGAGCGTTGGGAATCCATAACTAGTGTCACAGGATTGGTTCAAATTATAGACAGTAGGAAAAGTCAGTCTACATGTACTTAAGTCGGCATTGTGCCCATTGTATTTAATTCCGATGCAATTTCTGTGTTTCATCGTCAAAAGAAGGTCATAGGGATACAGTATACCTGGAGTGAAGAATCGGACTCTATAACTAGTGTCACAGGGATGGTTCAAAACATAGGCAGTAAGAAGAGTCAGTCTTCCTGTACTTAAGTAGGCATTGTGCCTTTTGTATTTAATTCCGATGCAATTTCTGTGTTTCATCGTCAATAAGAAGGTCAGAGGGATACAGTAATCCTGAAGTGAAGCAACGGAATTTGTGACTAGTGTCACGGGAATGGTTCAAAGCATAGACAGTAGGAAGAGTCAGTCTTCTTGTACTTAAGTCGGCATTGTGCCTTTTGTATTTAATTCCGATGCAATTTCTGTGTTTCATCGTCAATAAGACGGTCAGAGGGATACAGTAGACCTGAATTGAAGCATCGGAATCTATAACTAGTGTCACAGGAATGGTTCAAAACATAGACAGTAAGAAGAGTCAGTCTTCTTGTACTTAAGTCGGTATTGTGCCTTTTGTATTTAATTCCGATGCAATGTCTGTGTTTCATCGTCATAAGAAGGTCAGAGGGATGCAGTAAACCTGGAGTGAAGCACCGGAATCTATAACAAGTGTCACAGGAATGGTTCAAAACATAGACAGTAGGAAGAGTCAGCTTGCTTGTACTTGAGTCGGCATTGTGCCTTTTGTATTTAATTCCGATGCAATATCTGTGTTTCATCGACAATAAGAAGGTCCAAGGGATACAGTAAACCTGAAATGAACTATCGGAATCCATAACTAGTGTCACAGGAACGGTTCAAATCATAGACAGTAGGAAAAGTCAGTCTACATGTACTTAAGTCGGCATTGTGCTTTTTGTATTTAATTCCGATGCAATTTCTGTGTTTCATCGTCAATAAGAAGGTCAGTCAGAGGGATACATAAACCTGATGTGAAGCATCGGAATCTATAACTAGTGTCACAGGAATGGTTCAAAACATAGACAGTAAGAAGAGTCAGTCTACTTGTACTTAAGTGGGTATTGTGCCTTTTGTATTTAATTCCGATGCAGTTTCTGTGTTTCATCGTCAATAACAAGCTCATAGGGATACAGTAAACCTGAAGTGAAGCATCGGAATCTATAACTAGAGTCACAGGAATGGTTCAAATCATAGACACTAAGAAGAGTCAGTCTTCTTGTACTTAAGTCGGTATTGAGCCTTTTCTATTTAATTCCGATGCAATTTTTGTGTTTCATCGTCTATAAGAAGGACAGAGGGATACAGTAAACCTGAACTCAAGCATCGGAATCCATAACTAGTGTCACAGGAACGGTTCAAATCATAGACAGTAGGAAAAGTCAGTCTACATGTACTTAAGTCGGCATTGTGCTTTTTGTATTTAATTCCGATGCAATTTCTGTGTTTCATCGTCAATAAGAAGGTCAGTCAGAGGGATACATAAACCTGATGTGAAGCATCGGAATCTATAACTAGTGTCACAGGAATAGTTCAAAACATAGACAGTAAGAAGAGTCAGTCTACTTGTACTTAAGTGGGTATTGTGCCTTTTGTATTTAATTCCGATGCAGTTTCTGTGTTTCATCGTCAATAACAAGCTCATAGGGATACAGTAAACCTGAAGTGAAGCATCGGAATCTATAACTAGAGTCACAGGAATGGTTCAAATCATAGACACTAAGAAGAGTCAGTCTTCTTGTACTTAAGTCGGTATTGAGCCTTTTCTATTTAATTCCGATGCAATGTCTGTGTTTCATCGTCAATAAGAAGGTCCAAGGGATACAGTAAACCTGGAGTGAAGCATCGGAATCTCTAACTAGTGTCACAGCAATGGTTCAAATCATAGACAGTAGGAAGAGTCAGTCTTCTAGTACTTAATTCGGCATTGCGCCTTTTCTATGTAATTCCGATGCAATTTCTGTGTGTCATCGTCAACAAGACGGTCAGAGGGATACAGTAAACCTGAAGTGAAGCATCGGAATCTATAACTAGTGGCACAGGAATGGTTTAAAACATAGACAGTTGGAAGAGTCAGCCTTCTTGTACTTAAGTCGGCATTGTGCCTTTTGTATTTAATTCCAATGCAATATCTGTGTTTCATCGTCAATAAGAAGGTCCAAGGGATACAGTAAACCTGAAATGAACGATCGGAATCCATAACTATTGTCACAGGAATGGTTCAAATCATAGACAGTAGGAAAAGTCAGTCTACATGTACTTAAGTCGGCATTGTGCCTTTTGTATTTATTCCGATGCAATTTCTGTGTTTCATCGTCAATAAGAAGGTCAGAGGGATACATAAACCTGATGTGAAGCATCGGAATCTATAACTAGTGTCACAGGAATGGTTCCAACACAGACTGTAAGAAGAGTCAGTCTTCTTGTACTTAAGTCGGTATTGTGCATTTTGTATTTAATTCCGATGCAATTTCTGTGTTTCATCGTCTATAAGAAGGTCAGAGGGATACAGTAAACCTGAAGTGAAGCATCGGAATCTATAACTAGAGTCACAGGAATGGATCAAAACATAGACAGTAGGAAGAGTCAGTTTTCTTGTACTTAAGGCGGCATTGTGCCTTTTATATTAAATTCCGATGCAATTTCTGTGTTTCATCGTCAATACGAAGGTCCAAGGGATACAGTAAACCTGGAGTGAAGCGCCGGAAACTATAACTAGTGTCACAGGAATGGTTCAAAACATAGTCTATCGGAAGAGTCAGTCTTCTTGTACATTAGTCAGCATTGGGCCTTTTATATTTAATTTCGATGCAATTTCTGTGTTTCATCGTCAATAAGAAGGTCCAAGGGATACAGTAAACCTGGAGTGAAGCTTCGGAATCTATAACTAGTGTCACAGGAATTGTTTAAACCATAGACAGTAGGAAGACACAGTCTTCTAGTACTTAAGTCGGCATTGAGCCTTTTCCATTTAATTCCGATGCAATTTCTGTGTTTCATCGTCAACAAGACGGTCAGAGGGATACAGTAAACCTGAAGTGGCGCATCGGAATCTATATCTAGTGGCACATTAATGGTTTAAAACATAGACAGTTGGAAGAGTCAGCCTTCTTGTACTTAAGCCGGCATTGTGCCTTTTGTATTTAATTCCGATGCAATATCTCTGGTTCATCGTCAATAAGAAGGTCCAAGGGATACAGTAAACCTGAAATGAGCGTTGGGAATCCATAACTAGTGTCACAGGATTGGTTCAAATTATAGACAGTAGGAAAAGTCAGTCTACATGTACTTAAGTCGGCATTGTGCCCATTGTATTTAATTCCGATGCAATTTCTGTGTTTCATCGTCAAAAGAAGGTCATAGGGATACAGTATACCTGGAGTGAAGAATCGGACTCTATAACTAGTGTCACAGGGATGGTTCAAAACATAGGCAGTAAGAAGAGTCAGTCTTCCTGTACTTAAGTCGGCATTGTGCCTTTTGTATTTAATTCCGATGCAATTTCTGTGTTTCATCGTCAATAAGAAGGTCAGAGGGATACAGTAATCCTGAAGTGAAGCAACGGAATTTGTGACTAGTGTCACGGGAATGGTTCAAAACATAGACAGTAGGAAGAGTCAGTCTTCTTGTACTTAAGTCGGCATTGTGCCTTTTGTATTTAATTCCGATGCAATTTCTGTGTTTCATCGTCAATAAGAAGGTCAGTCAGAGGGATACATAAACCTGATGTGAAGCATCGGAATCTATAACTAGTGTCACAGGAATGGTTCAAAACATAGACAGTAAGAAGAGTCAGTCTTCTTGTACTTAAGGCGGTATTGTGCCTTTTGTATTTAATTCCGATGCAATGTCTGTGTTTCAACGTCATAAGAAGGTCAGAGGGATACAGTAAACCCGGAGTGAAGCACCGGAATCTATAACTAGTGTCACAGGAATGGTTCAAAACATAGACAGTAGGAAGAGTCAGCTTGCTTGTACTTGAGTCGGCATTGTGCCTTTTGTATTTAATTCCGATGCAATATCTGTGTTTCATCGACAATAATAAGGTCCAAGGGATACAGTAAACCTGAAATGAACTATCGGAATCCATAACTAGTGTCACAGGAATGGTTCAAATCATAGACAGTAGGAAAAGTCAGTCTACATGTACTTAAGTCGGCATTGTGCTTTTTGTATTTAATTCCGATGCAATTTCTGTGTTTCATCGTCAATAAGAAGGTCAGTCAGAGGGATACATAAACCTGATGTGAAGCATCGGAATCTATAACTAGTGTCACAGGAATGGTTCAAAACATAGACAGTAAGAAGAGTCAGTCTACTTGTACTTAAGTGGGTATTGTGCCTTTTGTATTTAATTCCGATGCAGTTTCTGTGTTTCATCGTCAATAACAAGCTCATAGGGATACAGTAAACCTGAAGTGAAGCATCGGAATCTATAACTAGAGTCACAGGAATGGTTCAAATCATAGACACTAAGAAGAGTCAGTCTTCTTGTACTTAAGTCGGTATTGAGCCTTTTCTATTTAATTCCGATGCAATTTTTGTGTTTCATCGTCTATAAGAAGGACAGAGGGATACAGTAAACCTGAACTCAAGCATCGGAATTTATAAGTAGTGTCACAGGAATGGTTCAAAGCATAGAGAGTTGGAAGATTCTGTCTTCTTGTACTTAAGTCGGCATTGTGCCTTTTGTATTTCATTCCGATGCAATTTCTGTGTTTCATCGTCCATACGAAGGTCCGAGGGATACAGTAAACCTCAACTAAAGCATCTGAATAAAAAACTAGTGTCACAGGAATGGTTGAAAACATAGACAGAAGGAAGAGTCAGTCTACTTGTACTTAAGTCGGTATTGTGCCTTTTGTAATTAATTCCGATGCAATTTCTGTGTTTCATCGTCAATAAGAAGGTCAGAGGGATACAGTAAACCTGAAGTGAAGCATCGGAATCTATAAGGAGTGTCGCAGGAATGGTTCAAAACATAGACTGTAAGAAGAGTCAGTTTTCTTGTACTTAAGGCGGCATTGTGCCTTATATATTTAATTCCGATGCAAATTTCTGTGTTTCATCGTCTATAAGAAGGTCCAAGGGATACAGTAAACCTTGAGTGAAGCACCGGAATCTATAACTAGTGCCACAGGAACGGTTCAAAACATAGACTGTCGGAAGAGTCAGTCTTCTTGTACATTAGTCGGCATTGTGCCTTTTGTATTTAATTCCGATGCAATGTCTGTGTTTCATCGTCAATAAGAAGGTCCAAGGGATACAGTAATCCTGGAGTGAAGCATCGGAATCCCTAACTAGTGTCACAGCAATGGTTCAAATCATAGGCAGTAGGAAGAGTCAGTCTTCTAGTACTTAAGTCGGCATTGCGCCTTTTCTATGTAATTCCGATGCAATTTCTGTGTGTCACCGTCAACAAGAAGGTCAGAGGGATACAGTAAACCTGAAGTGAAGCATCGGAATCTATAACTAGTGGCACAGGAATGGTTTAAAACATAGACAGTTGGAAGAGTCAGCCTTCTTGTACTTAAGTCGGCATTGTGCCATTTGTATTTAATTCCAATGCAATAACTGTGTTTCATCGTCAATAAGAAGGTCCAAGGGATACAGTAAACCTGAAATGAACGATCGGAATCCATAACTATTGTCACAGGAATGGTTCAAATCATAGACAGTAGGAAAAGTCAGTCTACATGTACTTAAGTCGGCATTGTGCCTTTTGTATTTAATCCAATGCAATTTCTGTGTTTCATTGTCAATAAGAAGGTCAGAGGGATACATAAACCTGATGTGAAGCATCGAAATCTATAACTAGTGTCACAGGAATGGTTCCAACACAGACTGTAAGAAGAGTCAGTCTTCTTGTACTTAAGTCGGTATTGTGCATTTTGTATTTAATTCCGATGCAATTTCTGTGTTTCATCGTCTATAAGAAGGTCAGAGGGATACAGTAAACCTGAAGTGAAGCATCGGAATCTATAACTAGAGTCACAGGAATGGTTCAAAACATAGACAGTAGGAAGAGTCAGTTTTCTTGTACTTAAGGCGGCATTGTGCCTTTTATATTTAATTCCGATGCAATTTCTGTGTTTCATCGTCAATACGAAGGTCCAAGGGATACAGTAAACCTGGAATGAAGCGCCGGAAACTATAACTAGTGTCACAGGAATGGTTCAAAACATAGACTGTCGGAAGAGTCAGTCTTCTTGTACATTAGTCAGCATTGTGCCTTTTGTATTTAATTTCGATGCAATTTCTGTGTTTCATCGTCAATAAGAAGGTCCAAGGGATACAGTAAACCTGGAGTGAAGCTTCGGAATCTATAACTAGTGTCACAGGAATGGTTTAAACCATAGACAGTAGGAAGACACAGTCTTCTAGTACTTAAGTCGGCATTGTGCCTTTTCCATTTAATTCCGATGCAATTTCTGTGTTTCATCGTCAACAAGACGGTCAGAGGGATACAGTAAACCTGAAGTGGCGCATCGGAATCTATATCTAGTGGCACAGAAATGGTTTAAAACATAGACAGTTGGAAGAGTCAGCCTTCTTGTACTTAAGCCGGCATTGTGCCTTTTGTATTTAATTCCGATGCAATATCTGTGTTTCATCGTCAATTAGAAGGTCCAAGGGATACAGTAAACCTGAAATGAGCGTTGGGAATCCATAACTAGTGTCACAGGATTGGTTCAAATTATAGACAGTAGGAAAAGCCAGTCTACATGTACTTAAGTCGGCATTGTGCCCATTGTATTTAATTCCGATGCAATTTCTGTGTTTCATCGTCAAAAGAAGGTCATAGGGATACAGTATACCTGGAGTGAAGAATCGGACTCTATAACTAGTGTCACAGGGATGGTTCAAAACATAGGCAGTAAGAAGAGTCAGTCTTCTTGTACTTAAGTCGGCATTGTGCCTTTTGTATTTAATTCCGATGCAATTTCTGTGTTTCATCGTCAATAAGAAGGTCAGAGGGATACAGTAATCCTGAAGTGAAGCAACGGAATTTGTGACTAGTGTCACGGGAATGGTTCAAAACATAGACAGTAGGAAGAGTCAGTCTTCTTGTACTTAAGTCGGCATTGTGCCTTTTGTATTTAATTCCGATGCAATTTCTGTGTTTCATCGTCAATAAGACGGTCAGAGGGATACAGTAGACCTGAATTGAAGCATCGGAATCTATAACTAGTGTCACAGGAATGGTTCAAAACATAGACAGTAAGAAGAGTCAGTCTTCTTGTACTTAAGTCGGTATTGTGCCTTTTGTATTTAATTCCGATGCAATGTCTGTGTTTCATCGTCATAAGAAGGTCAGAGGGATGCAGTAAACCTGGAGTGAAGCACCGGAATCTATAACAAGTGTCACAGGAATGGTTCAAAACATAGACAGTAGGAAGAGTCAGCTTGCTTGTACTTGAGTCGGCATTGTGCCTTTTGTATTTAATTCCGATGCAATATCTGTGTTTCATCGACAATAAGAAGGTCCAAGGGATACAGTAAACCTGAAATGAACTATCGGAATCCATAACTAGTGTCACAGGAACGGTTCAAATCATAGACAGTAGGAAAAGTCAGTCTACATGTACTTAAGTCGGCATTGTGCTTTTTGTATTTAATTCCGATGCAATTTCTGTGTTTCATCGTCAATAAGAAGGTCAGTCAGAGGGATACATAAACCTGATGTGAAGCATCGGAATCTATAACTAGTGTCACAGGAATGGTTCAAAACATAGACAGTAAGAAGAGTCAGTCTACTTGTACTTAAGTGGGTATTGTGCCTTTTGTATTTAATTCCGATGCAGTTTCTGTGTTTCATCGTCAATAACAAGCTCATAGGGATACAGTAAACCTGAAGTGAAGCATCGGAATCTATAACTAGAGTCACAGGAATGGTTCAAATCATAGACACTAAGAAGAGTCAGTCTTCTTGTACTTAAGTCGGTATTGAGCCTTTTCTATTTAATTCCGATGCAATTTTTGTGTTTCATCGTCTATAAGAAGGACAGAGGGATACAGTAAACCTGAACTCAAGCATCGGAATTTATAAGTAGTGTCACAGGAATGGTTCAAAGCATAGAGAGTTGGAAGATTCTGTCTTCTTGTACTTAAGTCGGCATTGTGCCTTTTGTATTTCATTCCGATGCAATTTCTGTGTTTCATCGTCCATACGAAGGTCCGAGGGATACAGTAAACCTCAAGTGAAGCATCTGAATAAAAAACTAGTGTCACTGGAATGGTTGAAAACATAGACAGAAGGAAGAGTCAGTCTTCTTGTACTTAAGTCAGTATTGTGCCTTTTCTATTTAATTCCGATGCAGTTTCTGTGTTTCATCGTCAATAACAAGCTCATAGGGATACAGTAAACCTGAAGTGAAGCATCGAAATCTATGCCTAGTGTCACAGGAATGGTTCAAACATAGTCAGTAAGAAAAGTCAGTCTTCTTGTACTTAAGTCGTTATTGTGCCTTTTGTATTTAATTCCGATGCAATCTCTGTGTTTCATCGTCAATAGGAAGGTAAAAGGGATACAGTAAACCTGAAGTGAATCATCGGAAACTATAACTAGTATCACAAAAATGGTTCAAACACAGTCAGTAAGAAGAGTGAGCCTTCTTCTACTTAAGTCATCATTGTGCCTTTTCTGTTTAATTCTGATGCAATTTCTGTGTTTCATCGTCAATAAGAAGGTCCAAGGTATACAGTAAACCTGGAGTGAAGCATCGGAATCTATAACAAGTGTCACAGGAATGGTTCAAACCATAGACAGTAAGAAGAGTCAGACTTCTTTTACTTAAGTCGGCATTGTGCCTTTTGTATTTAATTCCGATGCTATTTCTGTGTTTCATCGTCAACAAGAAGGTCCAAGGGATACAGTAAAACTGGAGTGAAGCATCGGAGTCTATAACTAGTGCCACAGGAATGGTTCTAAACATAGACAGTAAGGAGAGTAAGTCTTCTTGTACTTAATTTGGCATTGTGCCTTTTGTATTTAATTCTGATGCAATTTCTGTGTTTCATTGTCATTAAGAAGGTCAGAGGGATACTGTAAACCTGAAGTGAAGCATTGGAATCTATAACTAGTGTAACAGGAATGGTTCAAAACATAGTCAGTAAGAAGAGTCAGACTTGTTTTACTTAAGTGGGCATTGTGCCTTTTGTACTTAATTCCGATGCTATTTCTATGTTTCATCGTCAATAAGAAGGTCCAAGGGATACAGTAAACCTGGAGTGAAGTATCGGAGTCTATAACTAGTGTCACAGGAAAGGTTCAAACATAGACAGTAAGGAGTGTCAGTCTTCTTGTACTTAATTCGGCATTGTGCCTTTTGTATGTAATTCCGATGCAATTTCTGTGTTTCATTGTCAATAAGAAGGTCAGAGGTATACAGTAAACATGAAATGAAGCATCGGAATCAATAACTAGCGTCACAGGAATGGTTCAAAACATAGTCAGTAAGAAGAGTCAGTCTTCTTGTACTTAAGTCGGCATTGTGCCTTTTGTATTTAATTCCGATGCAAATTCTGTGTTTCATGGTCAATAAGAAGGTCCAAGGGATACAGTAATCCTGAAGTTAAGCATCGGAATCTATGACTAGTGCCACAGGTATTGATGATAACATAGTCAGTAAGAAGAGTCAGTCTTCTTGTACTTAAGTCGGTATTGTGCCTTTTGTATTTAATTCCGATACAATTTCTGTGTTTCATCGTCAATAAGAAGGTCCAAGGGATACAGTAAACCTGAAGTGAAGCATCGGTATCTATAACCAGTGTCACAGGAATGGTTCAAAACTTAGACAGTGGGAAGAGTCAGTCTTCTTGTACTTAAGTCGGCATTGTGCCTATTGTATTTAATTCCGATGCAATTTCTGTGTTTCATCGTCAATAAGAAGGTCAGAGGGATACAGAAAACCTGAAGTGCAGCATCGGAATCTATAACTAGTGTCACAGAAATGGTTCAAAACATAGTCAGTAAGAGGAGTCAGTTTTCTTGTACTTAAGACCGCGTTGTGCCTTTTGTATTTACTTCCGATGCAATGTCTGTGTTTCAACGTCAATAAGAAGGTCCAAGGGATACAGCAAACCTGGAGTGAAGCATCGGAATGTATAACTAGTGTCACAGAGACGGTTCAAAACATAGACAGTAAGAGGAGTCAGTATTCCTGTACTTAAATCGGCATTGTGCCTTTTCTATTTAATTCCGATGCAATTTATGTGTTTCATCGTCAATAAGAGGGTCCGAGGGATACAGTAAACCTGAAGTGAAGCATCGGAAACTAAAACTAGTGTCACAGGAAGTGTTTAAAACATAGACGGTCAGAAGAATCAGTCTTCTTGTACTTTAGTCGGCTTGTGCCTTTTGTATTTAATTCCGATGCAATATCTGTGTTTCATCGGCAATAGGAATGTCTGAGGAATACAGTAATTCTGAAGTTAAGCATCGGGATCTGTGACTAGTGTCACAGGAATGGTTCAAAACATATTCAGTAAGAAGAGTCAGTCTTCTTGTACTTAAGTCGGTATTGTGCCTTTTGTATTTAATTCCGATGCAATTTCTGTGTTTCATCGTCTAAAAGATGGTCCAATGGATACAGTAAACCTGAAGTGAAGCATCGGAATCTATGACTGGTGTCACAGGAGTGGTTCAAAACATAGACAGTAGGAACAGTCAGTCTTCTTGTAGTTAAGTCGGCATTGTGCCTATTGTATTTAACTCCGATGCAATTTCTGTGTATCATCGTCCATAAGAAGGTCATAGGGATACAGTAAAACCTGGAGTGAAGCATCGGAATCTGTAACTAGTGTCACAGGGGTGGTTCAAAACATAGACAGTAAGAAGAGTCAGTCTTCTTGTACTTAATTCGGCATTGTGCCTTTTGTATTTAATTCCGGTGCAATTTCTGTGTTTCATCGTCAATAAGAAGGTCAGAGGGATACAGTAAAATTGATGTGAAGCATCGGAATCGATAACTAGTGTCACTGGAATGGTTCAAAACATAGTCAGTAAGAAGAGTCAGTCTTCTTGTACTTATGTTGGTATTGTGCCTTTTGTATTTAATTCCGATACAATTTCTGTGTTTCATCGTCTACAAGAAGATCCAAGGGATACAGTAAACCTGAAGTGAAGCATCGGAATCCATGACTAGTGTCACAGGAGTGGTTCAAAACATAGACAGTAGGAACAGTCAGTCTGCTTGTAGTTAAGTCGGCATTGTGCCTATTGTATTTAACTCCGATGCAATTTCTGTGTCTCATCGTCCATAAGAAGGTCATAGGGATACAGTAAAACCTGGAGTGAAGCATCGGAATCTATAACTAGTGTCACAGGGATGGTTCAAAACATAGACATTGAGAAGAGTCAGTCTTCTTGTAGTTTAGTCGGCATTGTGCTTTTTCTATTCAATTCCAATGCAATTTCTGTGATTCATCGTCAATACGAAGGTCAGAATGATACAGTAAACCTTAAGTGAAGCATCGGAATCCATAACTAGTGTTTCACGAATGGTTCAAAACATAGACAGTTGGAAGAGTCAGTTTTCTTGTACTTAAGTCGGCCGTGTGCCTTTTGTATTTAATTCCGATGCAATTTATGTGTTTCATCGTCAATAAGAAGGTCCAAGGGATACAGTAAACCTGAAATGAACCATCGGAATCTATAACTAGTGTCACAGGAATGGTTCAAAACATAGTCAGTAAGAAGAGTCAGTCTTCTTGTACTTAAGTCGGCATTGTGGCTTTTGTATATAATTCCGATGCAATTTGTGTGTTACATCGCAATAAGAAGGTCCAAGGGATACAGTAAACCTGATGTCAAGCATCGGAATCTATAACTAGTGTCACAGGAATGGTTCAAAACATAGACAGTAGGAAGAGTCAGTCTTCTGGTACTTAATTCGGCATTGTGCCTTTTGTATTTAATTCCGATGAAATTTCTGTGTTTCATCGTCAATAAGAAGGTCAGAGGGATACAGTAAACCTGAAGTGCAGCATCGGAATCTATAACTAGTGTCACAGAAATGGTTCAAAACATAGTCAGCAGGAAGAGTCAGTCTTCTTGTACTTAAGTCGGCGTTGTGCCTTTTGTATTTAATTCCGATGCAATGTCTGTGTTTCAACGTCAATAAGAGGGTCCAAGGGATACAGCAAACCTGGAGTGAAGCATCGGAATGTATAACTAGTGTCACAGAGACGGTTGAAAACATAGACAGTAAGATGAGTCAGTATTCCTGTACTTAAGTCGGCATTGTGCCTTTTCTATTTAATTCCGATGCAATTTATGTGTTTTATCGTCAATAGGAGGGTCCGAGGGATACAGTAAACCTGAAGTGAAGCATCGGAAGCTAAAACTAGTGTCACAGGAATGGTTCAAAACATAGACTGTCAGAAGAGTCAGTCTTCTTGTACTTTAGACGGCTTGTGCCTTTTGCATTTAATTACGATGCAATATCTGTGTTTCATCGGCAATAGGAAGGTCTGAGGAATACAGTAATTCTGAAGTTAAGCATCGGGATCTGTGACTATGTCACAGGAATGGTTCAAAACATAGTCAGTAAGAAGACTCAGTCTTCTTGTACTTAAGTCGGTATTGTGCCTTTTGTATTTAATTCCGATGCAATTTCTGTGTTTCATCGTCTATAAGAAGGTCCAAGGGATACAGTAAACCTGAAGTGAAGCATCGGAATCTATGACTAGTGTCACAGGAGTGGTTCAAAACATAGACAGTAGGAACAGTCAGTCTTCTTGTAGTTAAGTCGGCATTGTGCCTATTGTATTTAACTCCGATGCAATTTCTGTGTCTCATCGTCCATAAGAAGGTCAGAGGGATACAGTAAAATTGATGTGAAGCATCGGAATCTATAACTAGTGTCACTGGAATGGTTCAAAACATAGTCAGTAAGAAGAGTCAGTCTTCTTGTACTTATGTCGGAATTGTGCCTTTTGTATTTAATTCCGATGCAAATTCCTGTGTTTCATCGTCAACACGAAGGTCCAAGGGATACAGTAACCTGGAGTGAAGCATCGGAATCTATAACTAGTGTCACAGGGACGGTTCAAAACATAGACAGTAAGATGAGTCAGTATTCTTGTACTTTAGCCGGCATTCGGCTTTTTGTATTTATTTCCAATTCAATTTCTGTGTTTTATCGTCAGTAAGAAGGTCAGTGGGATACAGTAATCCTGAAGTTAAGCATCGGAATCTATAACTAGTGTCACAGGAAAGGTTCAAAACATAGTCAGTAAGAAGAGTCAGTCTTCTTGTAGTTAAGTCGGCATTGTGCCTTTTCTATTCAATTCCAATGCAATTTCTGTGATTCATCGTCAATACGAAGGTCAGAGGGATACAGTAAACCTTAAGTGAAGCATCGGAATCCGTAACTAGTGTTTCACGAATGGTTCAAAACATAGACAGTTGGAAGAGTCAGTTTTCTTGTACTTCAGTAGGCTATGTGCCTTTTGTATTTAATTCCGATGCAATTTCTGTGTTTCATCGTCAATAAGAAGGTCCAAGGGATACAGTAAACCTAAAATGAACCATCGGAATCTATAACTAGTGTCACAGGAATGGTTCAAAACATAGTCAGTAAGAAGAGTCAGTCTTCTTGTACTTAAGTCGGCATTGTGGCTTTTGTATATAATTCCGATGCAATTTGTGTGTTACATCGTCAATAGGAAGGTCCGAGGGATACAGTAAACCTGATGTCAAGCTTCGGAATCTATAACAAGTGTCACAGGAATGGTTCAAAGCATAGAGAGTTGGAAGATTCAGTTTTCTTGCACTTAAGTCGGCATTGTGCCTTTTGTATTTAATTCCGATGCAATATCTGTGTTTCATCGTCCATAAGAAGGTCCGAGGGATACAGTAAACCTCAAGTGAAGCATCTGAATAAAAAACTAGTGTCACAGGAATGGTTGAGAACATAGACAGAAGGAAGAGTCAGTCTTCTTGTACTTAAGTCGGTATTGTGCCTTTTCTATTTAATTCCGATGCAATTTCTGTGATTCATCGTCAATACGAAGGTCAGAGGGATACAGTAAACCTTAAGTGAAGCATCGGAATACATAACTAGTGTTTCACGAATGGTTCAAAACATAGACTGTTGGAAGAGTCAGTTTTCTTGTACTTATGTCGGCCGTGTGCTTTTGTATTTAATTCCGATGCAATTTCTGTGTTTCATCGTCAATAAGAAGGTCGAAGGGATACAGTAAACCTGAAATGAACCATCGGAATCTATAACTAGTGTCACAGGAATGGTTCAAAACTTAGTCAGTAAGAAGAGTCAGTCTTCTTGTACTTAAGTCGGCATTGTGGCTTTTGTATATAATTCCGATGCAATTTGTGTGTTACATCGTCAATAAGAAGGTTCGAGGGATACAGTAAACCTGATGTCAAGCTTCGGAATCTATAACTAGTGTCACAGGAATGGTTCATAACATAGACAGTGGGAAGAGTCAGTCTTCTTGTACTTAAGTCGGTATTGTGCCTTTTCTATTTAATTCCGATGCAATTTCTGTGTTTCATCGTCAATAGGAAGGTAAAAGGGATACAGTAAACCTGAAGTGAATCATCGGAATCTATAACTAGTATCACAAAAATGGTTCAAACACAGTCAGTAAGAAGAGTGAGCTTTCTTGTACTTAAGTCATCATTGTGCCTTTTCTGTTTAATTCTGATGCATTTTCTGTGTTTCATCGTCAATAAGAAGGTCCAAGGTGTACAGTAAACCTGGAGTGAAGCATCGGAATCTGTAACAAGTGTCACAGAAATGGTTCAAACCATAGACAGTAAGAAGAGTCAGACTTCTTTTACTTAAGTCGGCATTGTGCCTTTTGTATTTAATTCCGATGCTATTTCTGTGTTTCATCGTTAACAAGAAGGTCCAAGGGATACAGTAAAACTGGAGTGAAGCATCGGAGTCTATAACTAGTGTCACAGGAATGGTTCAAAACATAGACAGTAAGGAGAGTAAGTCCTCTTGTACTTAATTTGGCATTGTGCCTTTTGTATTTAATTCTGATGCAATTTCTGTGTTTCATTGTCATTAAGAAGGTCAGAGGGATACTGTAAATCTGAAGTGAAGCATTGGAATCTATAACTAGTGTAACAGGAATGGTTCAAAACATAGTCAGTAAGAAGAGTCAGACTTGTTTTACTTAAGTGGGCATTGTGCCTTTTGTACTTAATTCCGATGCTATTTCTATGTTTCATCGTCAATAAGAAGGTCCAAGGGATACAGTAAACCTGGAGTGAAGCATCGGAGTCTATAACTAGTGTCACAGGAATGGTTCAAAACATAGACAGTTGGAAGAGTCAGTCTTCTTGTACTTAATTCGGCATTGTTCTTTTTCTATTAAATTCCGATGCAATTTCTGTGTTTCATCGTCAATAAGAAGGGGCCAAGGGATACAGTAAACCTGAAGTGAAGCATCGCAATAAAAAACTAGTGTCACAGGAATTGTTCAAAACATAGTCAGTAAGAAGAGTCAGTCATCTTGTACTTAATTCGGTATTGCGCCTTTTGTATTTAATTGCCATGCAATTTCTGTGTTTCATTGTCAATAAGAAGGTCCAATTGATACAGTAAACCTGAAGTGAATCATCGGAATCTATGACTAGTGTCACAGGAATGGTTAAAAAATAGACACTAGGAAGAGTCAGTCTTCTTGTACTTAAGTCGGCAATTTGCATTTTGTATGTAATTCCAATGCAATTTCTGTGTTTCATCGTCAAGAAGAAGGTCCAAGGGATACAGTAAACCTGGAGTGAAGCATCGGAGTCTATAACTAGTGTCACACGAAAGGTTTAAACATAGACAGTAAGGAGAGTCAGTCTTCTTGTACTTAATTCGGCATTGTGCCTTTTGTATGTAATTCCGATGCAATTTCTGTGTTTCATTGTCAATAAGAAGGTCAGAGGTATACAGTAAACATGAAATGAAGCATCGGAATCAATAACTAGTGTCACAGGAATGGTTCAAAACATAGTCAGTAAGAAGAGTCAGTCTTCTTGTACTTAAGTCGGCATTGTGACTTTTGTATTTAATTCCGATGTAATTTCTGTGTTTCATGGTCAATAAGAAGGTCCAAGGGATACAGTAATCCTGAAGTTAAGCATCGGAATCTATGACTAGTGCCACAGGTATTGATCATAACATAGTCAGTAAGAAGAGTCAGTCTTCTTGTACTTAAGTCGGTATTGTGAATTTTGTATTTAATTCCGATACAATTTCTGTGTTTCATCGTCAATAAGAAGGTCCAAGGGATACAGTAAACCTGAAGTGAAGCATCGGTATCTATAACCAGTGTCACAGGAATGGTTCAAAACTTAGACAGTGGGAAGAGTCAGTCTTCTTGTACTTAAGTCGGCATTGTGCCTATTGTATTTAATTCCGATGCAATTTCTGTGTTTCATCGTCAATAAGAAGGTCAGAGGGATACAGTAAACCTGAAGTGCAGCATCGGAATCTATAACTAGTGTCACAGAAATGGTTCAAAACATAGTCAGTAAGAGGAGTCAGTTTTCTTGTACTTAAGACCGCGTTGTGCCTTTTGTATTTACTTCCGATGCAATGTCTGTGTTTCAACGTCAATAAGAAGGTCCAAGGGATACAGCAAACCTGGAGTGAAGCATCGGAATGTATAACTAGTGTCACAGAGACGGTTCAAAACATAGACAGTAAGAGGAGTCAGTTTTCGTGCACTTAAGTCCGCGTTGTGCCTTTTGTATTTACTTCCGATGCAATTTCTGTGTTTCATCGTCACAAGAAGGTCCAAGGGATACAGTAAACCTGAAGTGAAGCATCGGAATCTATAACTAGTGGCACAGGAATGGTTTACATCATAGACAGTTGGAAGAGTCAGCCTTCTTGTACGTAAGTCGGCATTGTGCCTTTTGTATTTAATTCCAATGCAATTTCTGTGTTTCATCGTCAATAAGAAGGTCAGAGGGATACAGTAAACCTGAAGTGAAGCATCGGAATCTATAACTAGAGTCACAGGAATGGTTCAAAACATAGACAGTGAGAAGAGTCAGTCTTCTTGTACTTAAGTCGGCATTGTGCCTTTTGTATTTAATTCCGATGTAATTGCTGTGTTTCATCGTCAATAACAAGGTCCAAGGGATACAGTAATCCTGAAGTGAAGCATCGGAATCTATGACTAGTGCCACAGGTATTGTTCAAAACATAGTCAGTAAAAAGAGCCTGTCTTCTTGTACTTAAGTCGGTATTGTGCCTTTTGTATTCAATTCCGATACAATTTCTGTGTTTCATCGTCAATACGAAGGTCTAAGGGACACAGTAAACCTGAAGTGATGCATCGGAATCTATAACTAGTGTCACAGGAATGGTTCAAAACTTAGACAGTGGGAGGTGTCAGTCTTCTTGTACTTAAGTCGGCATTGTGCCTATTGTATTTAATTCCGATGCAATTTCTGTGTTTCATCGTCAATAAGAAGAAAACGGGACACAGTAAACCTGGAGTGAAGCATCGGAATCTATAACTAGTGTCACAGGAATGGTTCAAAACATAGACAGTCGGAAAAGTCAGTCTTCTTGTACTTAAGTCAGCATTGTGCCTATTGTATTTAATTCCGATGCAATTTCTGTGTTTCATCGTCAATAAGAAGGTCAGAGGGATACAGTGAACCTGAAGTGCAGCATCGTAATCTATAACTAGTGTCACAGAAATGGTTCAAAACATAGTCAGTAAGAGGAGTCAGTTTTCTTGTACTTAAGACCGCGTTGTGCCTTTTGTATTTACTTCCGATGCAATGTCTGTGTTTCAACGTCAATAAGAAGGTCCAAGGGATACAGCAAACCTGGAGTGAAGCATCGGAATGTATAACTAGTGTCACAGAGACGGTTGAAAACATAGACAGTAAGATGAGTCAGTATTCCTGTACTTAAATCGGCATTGTGCCTTTTCTATTTAATTCCGATGCAATTTATGTGTTTCATCGTCAATAAGAGGGTCCGAGGGATACAGTAAACCTGAAGTGAAGCATCGGAAGCTAAAACTAGTGTCACAGGAATGGTTTAAAACATAGACTGTCAGAAGAGTCAGTCTTCTTGTACTTTAGTCGGCTTGTGCCTTTTGTATTTAATTCCGATGCAATATCTGTGTTTCATCGGCAATAGGAAGGTCTGAGGAATACAGTAATTCTGAAGTTAAGCATCGGGATCTGTGACTAGCGTCACAGGAATGGTTCAAAACATAGTCAGTAAGAAGAGTCAGTCTTCTTGTACTTAAGTCGGTATTGTGCCTTTTGTATTTAATTCCGATGCAATTTCTGTGTTTCATCGTCTATAAGATGGTCCAAGGGATACAGTAAACCTGAAGTGAAGCATCGGAATCTATGACTGGTGTCACAGGAGTGGTTCAAAACATAGACAGTAGGAACAGTCAGTCTTCTTGTAGTTAAGTCGGCATTGTGCCTATTGTATTTAACTCCGATGCAATTTCTGTGTATCATCGTCCATAAGAAGGTCATAGGGATACAGTAAAACCTGGAGTGAAGCATCGGAATCTGTAACTAGTGTCACAGGGGTGGTTCAAAACATAGACAGTAAGAAGAGTCAGTCTTCTTGTACTTAATTCGGCATTGTGCCTTTTGTGTTTAATTCCGATGCAATTTCTGTGTTTCATCGTCAATAAGAAGGTCAGAGGGATACAGTAAAATTGATGTGAAGCATCGGAATCGATAACTAGTGTCACTGGAATGGTTCAAAACATAGACATTGAGAAGAGTCAGTCTTCTTGTAGTTAATTCGGCATTGTGCCTTTTCTATTCAATTCCAATGCAATTTCTGTGATTCATCGTCAATACGAAGGTCAGAATGATACAGTAAACCTTTAGTGAAGCATCGGAATCCATAACTAGTGTTTCACGAATGGTTCAAAACATAGACAGTTGGAAGAGTCAGTTTTCTTGTACTTAAGTCGGCCGTGTGCCTTTAGTATTTAATTCCGATGCAATTTATGTGTTTCATCGTCAATAAGAAGGTCCAAGGGATACAGTAAACCTGAAATGACCCATCGGAATCTATAACTAGTGTCACAGGAATGGTTCAAAACATAGTCAGTAAGAAGAATCAGTCTTCTTGTACTTAAGTCGGCATTGTGGCTTTTGTATATAATTCCGATGCAATTTGTGTGTTACATCGTCAATAAGAAGGTCCAAGGGATACAGTAAACCTGATGTCAAGCATCGGAATCTATAACTAGTGTCACAGGAATGGTTCAAAACGTAGACAGTAGGAAGAGTCAGTCTTCTTGTACTTAAGTCGGTATTGTGCCTTTTGTATTTAATTCCGATGCAATTTCTGTGTTTCATCGTCTGTAAGAAGGTCCAAGGGATACAGTAAACCTGAAGCGATGCATCGGAATCTATGACTAGTGTCACGGGAATGGTTCAACACATAGACAGTAAGAAGTGTCAGTCTTCTTGTACTTAATTCGGCATTGTGCCTTTTGTATTTAATTCCGATGATATTTCTGTGTTTCATCGTCAATAAGAAGGTCAGAGGGATACAGTAAACCTGAAGTGCAGCATCGGAATCTATAACTAGTGTCACAGAAATGGTTCAAAACATAGTCAGCAGGAAGAGTCAGTCTTCTTGTACTTAAGTCGGCGTTGTGCCTTTTGTATTTAATTCCGATGCAATGTCTGTGTTTCAACGTCAATAAGAGGGTCCAAGGGATACAGCAAACCTGGAGTGAAGCATCGGAATGTATAACTAGTGTCACAGAGACGGTTGAAAACATAGACAGTAAGATGAGTCAGTATTCCTGTACTTAAGTCGGCATTGTGCCTTTTCTATTTAATTCCGATGCAATTTATGTGTTTCATCGTCAATAAGAGGGTCCGAGGGATACAGTAAACCTGAAGTGAAGCATCGGAAGCTAAAACTAGTGTCACAGGAATGGTTCAAAACATAGACTGTCAGAAGAGTCAGTCTTCTTGTACTTTAGACGTCTTGTGCCTTTTGCATTTAATTCCGATGCAATATCTGTGTTTCATCGGCAATAGGAAGGTCTGAGGAATACAGTAATTCTGAAGTTAAGCATCGGGATCTGTGACTATGTCACAGGAATGGTTCAAAACATAGTCAGTAAGAAGACTCAGTCTTCTTGTACTTAAGTCGGTATTGTGCCTTTTGTATTTAATTCCGATGCAATTTCTGTGTTTCATCGTCTATAAGAAGGTCCAAGGGATACAGTAAACCTGAAGTGAAGCATCGGAATCTATGACTAGTGTCACAGGAGTGGTTCAAAACATAGACAGTAGGAACAGTCAGTCTTCTTGTAGTTAAGTCGGCATTGTGCCTATTGTATTTAACTCCGATGCAATTTCTGTGTCACATCGTCCATAAGAAGGTCAGAGGGATACAGTAAAATTGATGTGAAGCATCGGAATCTATAACTAGTGTCACTGGAATGGTTCAAAAGATAGTCAGTAAGAAGAGTCAGTCTTCTTGTACTTATGTCGGAATTGTGCCTTTTGTATTTAATTCCGATGCAAATTCCTGTGTTTCATCGACAACACGAAGGTCCAAGGGATACAGTAACCTGGAGTGAAGCATCGGAATCTATAACTAGTGTCACAGGGACGGTTCAATACATAGACAGTAAGATGAGTCAGTATTCTAGTACTTTAGTCGGCATTCGGCTTTTTGTATTTATTTCCAATTCAATTTCTGTGTTTCATCGTCAGTAAGAAGGTCAGTGGGATACAGTAATCCTGAAGTTAAGCATCGGAATCTATAACTAGTGTCACAGGAAAGGTTCAAAACATAGTCAGTAAGAAGAGTCAGTCTTCTTGTAGTTAAGTCGGCATTGTGCCTTTTCTATTCAATTCCAATGCAATTTCTGTGATTCATCGTCAATACGAAGGTCAGAGGGATACAGTAAACCTTAAGTGAAGCATCGGAATCCATAACTAGTGTTTCACGAATGGTTCAAAACATAGACAGTTGGAAGAGTCAGTTTTCTTGTACTTAAGTCGGCCATGTGCCTTTTGTATTTAATTCCGATGCAATTTCTGTGTTTCATCGTCAATAAGAAGGTCCAAGGGATACAGTAAACCTAAAATGAACCATCGGAATCCATAACTAGTGTCACAGGAATGGTTCAAAACATAGTCAGTAAGAAGAGTCAGTCTTCTTGTACTTAAGACCGCATTGTGGCTTTTGTATATAATTCCGATGCAATTTGTGTGTTACATCGTCAATAAGAAGGTCCGAGGGATACAGTAAACCTGATGTCAAGCTTCGGAATCTATAACTAGTGTCACAGGAATGGTTCATAACATAGACAGTAGGAAGAGACAGTCTTCTTGTACTTAAGTCGGTATTGTGCCTTTTCTATTTAATTCCGATGCAATTTCTGTGTTTCATCGTCTATAAGAAGGTCAGAGGGATACAGTAAACCTGAACTGAAGCATCGGTATCTATAACTAGTGTCACAGGAATGGTTCAAAACATAGAGAGTTGGAAGATTCAGTTTTCTTGCACTTAAGTCGGCATTGTGCCTTTTGTATTTAATTCCGATGCAATATCTGTGTTTCATCGTCCATACGAAGGTCCGAGGGATACAGTAAACCTCAAGTGAAGCATCTGAATAAAAAACTACTGTCACAGGAATGGTTGAGAACATAGACAGAAGGAAGAGTCAGTCTTCTTGTACTTAAGTCGGTATTGTGCCTTTTCTATTTAATTCCGATGCAGTTTCTGTGTTTCATCGTCAATAAGAAGGTCAGAGGGATACGGTAAACCTGAAGTGAAGCATCGGAATCTATAACTAGTGTCACAAGAATGGCTCAAAACATAGACATTGAGAAGAGTCAGTCTTCTTGTAGTTAAGTCGGCATTGTGCCTTTTCTATTCAATTCCAATGCAATTTCTGTGATTCATCGTCAATACGAAGGTCAGAGGGATACAGTAAACCTTAAGTGAAGCATCGGAATCCATAACTAGTGTTTCACGAATGGTTCAAAACATAGACTGTTGGAAGAGTCAGGTTTCTTGTACTTAAGTCGGCCGTGTGCCTTTTGTATTTAAATCCGATGCAATTTCTGTGTTTCATCGTCAATAAGAAGGTCGAAGGGATACAGTAAACCTGAAATGAACCATCGGAATCTATAACTAGTGTCACAGGAATGGTTCAAAACTTAGTCAGTAAGAAGAGTCAGTCTTCTTGTACTTAAGTCGGCATTGTGCCTTTTGTATATAATTCCGATGCAATTTGTGTGTTACATCGTCAATAAGAAGGTCCGAGGGATACAGTAAACCTGATGTCAAGCTTCGGAATCTATAACTAGTGTCACAGAAATGGTTCAAAACATAGTCAGCAGGAAGAGTCAGTCTTCTTGTACTTAAGTCGGCGTTGTGCCTTTTGTATTTAATTCCGATGCAATGTCTGTGTTTCAACGTCAATAAGAGGGTCCAAGGGATACAGCAAACCTGGAGTGAAGCATCGGAATGTATAACTAGTGTCACAGAGACGGTTGAAAACATAGACAGTAAGATGAGTCAGTATTCCTGTACTTAAGTCGGCATTGTGCCTTTTCTATTTAATTCCGATGCAATTTATGTGTTTTATCGTCAATAAGAGGGTCCGAGGGATACAGTAAACCTGAAGTGAAGCATCGGAAGCTAAAACTAGTGTCACAGGAATGGTTCAAAACATAGACTGTCAGAAGAGTCACTCTTCTTGTACTTTAGACGGCTTGTGCCTTTTGCATTTAATTCCGATGCAATATCTGTGTTTCATCGGCAATAGGAAGGTCTGAGGAATACAGTAATTCTGAAGTTAAGCATCGGGATCTGTGACTATGTCACAGGAATGGTTCAAAACATAGTCAGTAAGAAGACTCAGTCTTCTTGTACTTAAGTCGGTATTGTGCCTTTTGTATTTAATTCCGATGCAATTTCTGTGTTTCATCGTCTATAAGAAGGTCCAAGGGATACAGTAAACCTGAAGTGAAGCATCGGAATCTATGACTAGTGTCACAGGAGTGGTTCAAAACATAGACAGTAGGAACAGTCAGTCTTCTTGTAGTTAAGTCGGCATTGTGCCTATTGTATTTAACTCCGATGCAATTTCTGTGTCTCATCGTCCATAAGAAGGTCAGAGGGATACAGTAAAATTGATGTGAAGCATCGGAATCTATAACTAGTGTCACTGGAATGGTTCAAAACATAGTCAGTAAGAAGAGTCAGTCTTCTTGTACTTATGTCGGAATTGTGCCTTTTGTATTTAATTCCGATGCAAATTCCTGTGTTTCATCGTCAAAACGAAGGTCCAAGGGATACAGTAACCTGGAGTGAAGCATCGGAATCAATCACTAGTGTCACAGGGACGGTTCAAAACATAGACAGTAAGATGAGTCAGTATTCTTGTACTTTAGTCGGCATTCGGCTTTTTGTATTTATTTCCAATTCAATTTCTGTGTTTCATCCTCAGTAAGAAGGTCAGTGGGATACAGTAATCCTGAAGTTAAGCATCGGAATCTATAACTAGTGTCACAGGAAAGGTTCAAAACATAGTCAGTAAGAAGAGTAAGTCTTCTTGTAGTTAAGTCGGCATTGTGCCTTTTCTATTCAATTCAAATGCAATTTCTGTGATTCATCGTCAATACGAAGGTCAGAGGGATACAGTAAACCTTAAGTGAAGCATCGGAATCCATAACTAGTGTTTCACGAATGGTTCAAAACATAGACAGTTGGAAGAGTCAGTTTTCTTGTACTTAAGTCGGCCATGTGCCTTTTGTATTTAATTCCGATGCAATTTCTGTGTTTCATCGTCAATAAGAAGGTCCAAGGGATACAGTAAACCTAAAATGAACCATCGGAATCTATAACTAGTGTCACAGGAATGGTTCAAAACATAGTCAGTAAGAAGAGTCAGTCTTGTTGTACTTAAGTCGGCATTGTGGCTTTTGTATATAATTCCGATGCTATTTGTGTGTTACATCGTCAATAAGAAGGTCCGAGGGATACAGTAAACCTGATGTCAAGCTTCGGAATCTATAACTAGTGTCACAGGAATGGTTCATAACATAGACAGTAGGAAGAGACAGTCTTCTTGTACTTAAGTCGGTATTGTGCCTTTTCTATTTAATACCGATGCAATTTCTGTGTTTCATCGTCTATAAGAAGGTCAGAGGGATACAGTAAACCTGAACTGAAGCATCAGTATCTATAACTAGTGTCACAGAAATGCTTCAAAACATAGAGAGTTGGAAGATTCAGTTTTCTTGCACTTAAGTCGGCATTGTGCCTTTTGTATTTAATTCCGATGCAATATCTGTGTTTCATCGTCCATTAGAAGGTCCGAGGGATACAGTAAACCTCAAGTGAAGCATCTGAATAAAAAACTAGTATCACAGGAATGGTTGAGAACATAGACAGAAGGAAGAGTCAGTCTTTATGTACTTAAGTCGGTATTGTGCCTTTTCTATTTAATTCCGATGCAGTTTCTGTGTTTCATCGTCAATAAGAAGGTCAGAGGGATACGGTAAACCTGAAGTGAAGCATCGGAATCTATAACTAGTGTCACAAGAATGGCTCAAAACATAGACATTGAGAAGAGTCAGTCTTCTTGTAGTTAAGTCGGCATTGTGCCTTTTCTATTCAATTCCAATGCAATTTCTGTGATTCATCGTCAATACTGAGGTCAGAGGGATACAGTAAACCTTAAGTGAAGCATCGGAATCCATAACTAGTGTTTCACGAATGGTTCAAAACATAGACTGTTGGAAGAGTCAGTTTTCTTGTACTTAAGTCGGCCGTGTGCCTTTTGTATTTAATTCCGATGTAATTTCTGTGTTTCATCGTCAATAAGAAGGTCGAAGGGTTACAGTAAACCTGAAATGAACCATCGGAATCTATAACTAGTGTCACAGGAATGGTTCAAAACTTAGTCAGTAAGAAGAGTCAGTCTTCTTGTACTTAAGTCGGCATTGTGGCTTTTGTATATAATTCCGATGCAATTTGTGTGTTACATCGTCAATAAGAAGGTCCGAGGGATACAGTAAACCTGATGTCAAGCTTCGGAATCTATAACTAGCGTCACAGGAATGGTTCATAACATAGACAGTGGGAAGAGTCAGTCTTCTTGTACTTAAGTCGGTATTGTGCCTTTTCTATTTAATTCCGATGCTATTTCTGTGTTTCATCGTCTATAAGAAGGTCAGAGGGATACAGTAAACCTGAACTGAAGCATCGGAATCTATAACTAGTGTCACAGGAATGGTTCAAAACATAGAGAGTTGGAAGATTCAGTTTTCTTGCACTTAAGTCGGCTTTGTGCCTTTTGATTTTCATTCCGATGCAATATCTGTGTTTCATCGTCCATAAGAAGGTCCGAGGGATACAGTAAACTTCAAGTGAAGCATCTGAATAAAAAACTAGTGTCACAGGAATGGTTGAGAACATTGACAGAAGGAAGAGTCAGTCTTCTTGTACTTAAGTCGGTATTGTGCCTTTTCTATTTAATTCCGATGCAGTTTCTGTGTTTCATGGTCAATAAGAAGGTCAGAGGGACACGGTAAACCTGAAGTGAAGCATCGGAATCTATAACTAGTGTCACAAGAATGGTTCAAAACATAGAGAGTTGGAAGATTCAGTCTTCTTGTACTTATGTCGGCATTGTGCCTTTTCTATTTAATTCCGATGCATTTTCTCTGTTTCATCGTCAATAAGACGGTCAGAGGGATACAGAAAACCTGGTGTGAAGCATCGTAATCTATGCCTAGTGTCACAGGAATGGTTCAAACATAGTCAGTAAGAAAAGTCAGTCTTCTTGTACTTAAGTCGGTATTATGCCTTTTGTATTTAATTCCGATGCAATTTCTGTGTTTCATCGTCATTAAGAAGGTACAACAGATACAGTAAACCTGAAGTGATTCATTGGAATCTATAACTAGTATCACAGGAATGGTTCAAACACAGTCAGTAAGAAGAGTCAGTCTTCTGGTACTTAAGTCATCATTGTGCCTTTTCTATTTAATTCTGATGCAATTTCTGTGTTTCATCGTCAATAAGAAGGTCCAAAGCATACAGTAAACCTGGAGTGAAGCATCGGAATCTATAACTAGTGTCACAGGAAAGGTTCAAACCATAGACAGTAAGAAGAGTCAGACTTCTTTTACTTAAGTCGGCAGTGTGCCTTTTGTATTTAATTCCGATGCTATTTCTGTGTTTCATCGTCAACAAGAAGGTCCAAGGGATACAGTAAACCTGGAGTGAAGCATCGGAGTCCATAACTAGTGTCACATTAATGGTTCAAAACATAGACAGTAAGAAGAGTCAGTCTTCTTGTTCTTAATTCGGCATTGTGCTTTTTCTATTTAATTCCAATGCAATTTCTGTGTTCCATCGTCAATAAGAAGGGCCAAGGGATACAGTAAACCTGAAGTGAAGCATCGGAATCTATAACTAATGTCACAGGAATGGTTCAAAACATAGAGATTTGGAAGATTCAGTCTTCTTGTACTTAAGTCGGCATTGTGCATTCTCTATTTAATTCCGATGCAATTTCTGTGTTTCGTTGTCAATAAGACGGTCGGAGGGATACAGTAAACCTGAAGTGAAGCATCGGAATCTATGACTAGTGTCACAGGAATGGTTCAAAACATAGACAGTAGGAAGAGTCGGTCTTCTTGTACTTAAGTCGGCAGTTTGCCTTTTGTATGTAATTGCGATGCAATTTCTGTGTTTCATCGTCAAGAAGAGGGTCCAAATGATACAGTCAACCTGGAGTGAAGCATCGGAGTCTATAACTACTGTCACAGGAAAGCTTCAAACATAGACAGTAGGAAGAGTCAGTCTTCTTGTACTTAATTCGGCATTGTGCCTTTTGTATTTAATTCCGATGCAATTTCTGTGTTTCATCGTCAATAAGAGGGTCAGAGGGATACAGTAAACATGAAATGAAGCATCGGAATCAATAACTAGTGTCACAGGAATGGTTCAAAACATAGTCAGTAAGAAGAGTCAGTCTTCTTGTACTTAAGTCGGCATTGTGTCTTTTGTATTTAATTCCGATGCAATTTCTGTGTTTCATCGTCAATAAGAAGGTCCAAGGGAAGCAGTAATCCTGAAGTTAAGCATCGGAATCTATGACTAGTGCCACAGGTATTGTTCAAATCATAGTCAGTAAGAAGAGTCAGTCATCTTGTACTTAAGTCGGTATTGCGCCTTTTGTATTTAATTCCGATGCAATTTCTGTGTTTCATCGTCAATAAGAAGGTCCAATTGATACAGTAAACCTGAAGTGAAGCATCGGAATCTATGACTAGTGTCACAGGAATGGTTCAAAACATAGACAGTAGGAAGAGTCAGTCTTCTTGTACTGAAGTCGGCAGTTTGACTTTTGTATGTAATTGCGATGCAATTTCTGTGTTTCATCGTCACGAAGAAGGTCCAAGGGATACAGTCAACCTGGAGTGAAGCATCGGAGTCTATATCGAGTGTCACAGGTATGGTTCAAAACATAGACAGTCGGGAGTGTCAGTCTTCTTGTACTTAATTCGGCATTGTGCCTTTTGTATTTAATTCCGATGCAATTTCTGTGTTTCATCGTCAATAAGAAGGTCAGAGGGACACAATAAACCTGAAGTGCAGCATCGGAATCTATAACTAGTGTCACAGAAATGGTTCAAAACATAGTCAGTAAGAAGAGTCAGTCTTCTTGTACTTAAGTCGGCGTTGTGACTTTTGTATTTAATTCCGATGCAATGTCTGTCTTTCAACGTCAATAAGAAGGTCCAAGGGATACAGCAAACATGGAGTAAAGCATCGGAATGTATAACTAGTGTCACAGAGACGGTTCAAAACATAGACAGTAAGATGAGTCAGTATTCCTGTACTTAAGTCGGCATTGTGCCTTTTCTATATAATTCCGATGCAATTTATGTGTTTCATCGTAAATAAGAAGGTCCAAGAGACACAGTATAGCTGAAGTGAAGCATAGGAAGCTAAAAGTAGTGTCACAGGAATGGTTCAAACATAGACTGTCAGAAGAGTCAGTCTTCTTGTACTTTAGTCGGCATTGTGCCTTTTGTATTTATTTCCGATCCAATATTTGTCCTTCCCCGGCAATAAGAAGGTCTGAGGGATACAGTAATTCTGAAGTTAAGCATCGGAATCTATGACTAGTGTCACAGGGCTGGTTCAAAACATAGTAAGAAGAGTCAGTCTTCTCGTACTTAAGTCGGCATTGTGCCTATTGTATTTAATTCCGATGCAATTTCTGTGTTTCATCGTCAATAAGAAGGTCATAGGGATACAGTAAACCTGGAGTGATGCATCGGAATCTATAACTAGTGTCACAGGGTTGGTTCAAAACATAGACAGTAAGAAGAGTCAGTCTTCCTGTACTTAATTCGGCATTGTGCCTCTTGTATTTAATTCCGGTGCAATTCTGTGTTTCATCGTCAATAAGAAGGCCAGAGGGATACAGTAAACCTGAAGTGAAGCATTGGAATCTATAACTTGTGTCACAGGAATGGTTCAAAACTTAGTCAAGAAGAAGTGTCAGTCTTCTTGTACTTATATCGGCATTGTGCCTTTTGTATTTAATTCCGATGCAATTTCTGTGTTTCATCGTCAATAAGAAGGTCCAAGGGATACAATAATCCTGAAGTTAAGCATCGGAATCTATGACTAGTGCCACAGGTATTGTTCAAAACGTAGTCAGTAAGAAGAGTCAGTCTTCTTGTACTTAAGTCGGTATTGTGCCTTTTGTATTTAATTCCGATACAATTTCTGTGTTTCATCGTCAATAAGAAAGTCCAAGGGATACAGTAAACCTGAAGTGAAGCATCGGAATCTATAACTAGTGTCACTGGAATGGTCCAAATCTTAGACAGTGGGAAGAGTCAGTCTTCTTGTACTTAAGTCGGCATTGTGCCTATTGTATTTAATTCCGATGCTATTTCTGTGTTTCATCGTCAATAAGAAGGTCCAAGGGACACAGTAAACCTGGAGTGAAGCATCGGAATCTATATCGAGCGTCACAGGAATGGTTCAAAACATAGACAGTCGGAAGAGTCAGTCTTCTTGTTCTTAAGTCGGCATTGTGCCTTTTGTATTTAATTCCGATGCAATTTCTGTGTTTCATCGTCTATAAGAAGGTCAGAGGGATACAGTAAACCTGAAGTGAAGCATCGGAATCTATAACTAGTGTCACAGGAATGGTTCAAAACATAGAGAGTAAGAAGAGTCAGTCTTCTTGTACTTAATTCGGCATTGTGCCTTTTGTATTTAATTCCGATGCAATTTCTGTGTTTCATCGTCAATAAGAAGGTCAGAGGGACACAGTAAACACGAAGTGCAGCATCGGAATCTATAACTAGTGTCACAGAAATGGTTCAAAACATAGTCAGTAAGAAGAGTCAGTCTTCTTGTACTTAAGTCAGCGTTGTGCCTTTTGTATTTAATTCCGATGCAATGTCTGTGTTTCAACGTCAATAAGAAGGTCCAAGGGATACAGCAAACCTGGAGTAAAGCATCGGAATGTATAACTAGTGTCACAGAGACGGTTCAAAACATAGACAGTAAGATGAGTCAGTATTCCTGTACTTAAGTCGGCATTGTGCCTTTTCTATATAATTCCGATGCAATTTATGTGTTTCATCGTCAATTAGAATGGCAAGGGATACGGTAAAGCTGAAGTGAAGCATCGGAAGCTAAAAGTAGTGTCACAGGAATGGTTCAAACGTAGACTGTCAGAAGAGTCAGTCTTCTTGTACTTTAGTCGGCATTGTGCCTTTTGTATTTAATTCCGATGCAATATCTGTCTGTCATCGGCAATAAGAAGGTCTGAGCGATACAGTAATTCTGAAGTTAAGCATCGGAATCTATGACTAGTGTCACAGGAATGGGTCAAAACATAGTAAGAAGAGTCAGTCTTCTTGTACTTAAGTCGGTATTGTGCCTTTTGTATTTAATTCCGATGCAATTTCTGTGTTTCATCATCTATAAGAAGGTCCAAGGGATACCGTAAACCTGAAGTGAAGCATCGGAATCTATGACTAGTGTCACAGGAGTGGTTCAAAACATAGGCAGTAGGAACAGTCAGTCTTCTTGTACTTAAGTCGGCATTGTGCCTATTGTCTTAAATTCCGATGCAATTTCTGTGTTTCATTGTCAATAAGAAGGTCATAGGGATACAGTAAACCTGGAGTGATGCATCGGAATCTATAACTAGTGTCACAGGGTTGGTTCAAAACATAGACAGTAAGAAGAGTCAGTCATCTTGTACTGAATTCGGCATTGTGCCTCATGTATTTAATTCCGGTGCAATTCTGTGTTTCATCGTCAATAAGAAGGCCAGAGGGATACAGAAAACCTGAAGTGAAGCATTGGAATCTATAACTAGTGTCACAGGAATGGTTCAAAACTTAGTCTGTAAGAAGTGTCAGTCTTCTTGTACTTATATCGGCATTGTGCCTTTTGTATTTAATTCCGACGCAATTTCTGTGTCTCATCATCAATAAGAAGGTCCAAGGGATACAGTAATCCTGAAGTTAAGCATCGGAATCTATGACTAGTGTCACAAGAATGGTTCAACATATAGTCATGAATAAGAGTCAGTCTTCTTGTACTTAAGTCGGTATTATGCCTTTTGTATTTAAATCTGATGCAATTTCTGTGTTTCATCGTCAATAAGAAGGTCACAGGGATACAGTAAACCTGAAGTGAAGCATCGGAATCTATAACTAGTGTCACAGGAATAGTGCAAAGCATTGTCAGTAAGAAGAGTCAGTCTTCTTGTACTTAAGTCGGCATTGTGCCTTTTGTATTTAATTCCGATGCAATATCTGTGTTTCATCGTCAATAAGAAGGTCAAAGGGATACAGTAATTCTGGAGTGATGCATCGGAATCTATAACTAGTGTCACAGGGACGGTTCAAAACATAGAAAGTAAGATCAGTCAGTATTCTTGTACTTAAGTCGGCATTGTGCCTCTTGTATTTACTTCCGATGCAATTTCTGTGTTTCATCGTCAACAAGAAGGTCCAAGGGATACAGTAAACCTGAAGTGAAGCATCGGAATCTATAACTAGTGGCACAGGAATGGTTTAAAACATAGACAGTTGGAAGAGTCAGCCTTCTTGTACTGAAGTCGGCATTGTGCCTTTTGTATTTAATTCCGATGCAATTTCTGTGTTTCATCGTCAATAAGAAGGTTAGAGGGATACAGTAAACCTGAAGTGAAGCATCGGAATCTATAACTAGTGTCACGGGAATGGTTCAACACATAGACAGTAAGAAGAGTCAGTCTTCTTGTACTTAATTCGACATTGTGCCATTTGTATTTAATTCCGATGAAATTTCTGTGTTTTTATCGTCAATAAGAAGGTCCAAGGGATACAGTAATTCTGGAGTGAAGTATCGGAATCTATAACTAGTGTCACAGGGGACGGTTCAAAACATAGAAAGTAAGATGAGTACTTAAGTCGGCATTGTGCCTTTTTTATTTACTTCCGATGCAATTTCTGTGTTTCATCGTCAACAAGAAGGTCCAAGGGACACATTAAACCTGGAGTGACGCATCGGAATCTATAACTAGTGTCACAGGAATGGTTCAAAACATAGACAGTCGGAAGAGTCAGTCTTCTTGTACTTAAGTCGGCATTGTGCCTTTTGTATTTAAATCTGATGCAATTTCTGTGTTTCATCGTCAATAAGAAGGTCACAGGGATACAGTAAACCTGAAGTGAAGCATCGGAATCTATAACTAGTGTCACAGGAATAGTGCAAAGCATTGTCAGTAAGAAGAGTCAGTCTTCTTGTACTTAAGTCGGCATTGTGCCTTTTGTATTTAATTCCGATGCAATTTCTGTGTTTCATCGTCAATAAGAAGGTCCAAGGGACACAGTAAACCTGGAGTGAAGCATCGGAATGTATAACTAGTGTCACAGAGACGGTTCAAAACATAGACAGTAAGATGAGTCAGTATTCCTGTACTTAAGTCAGCATTGTGCCTTTTCTATTTAATTCCGATGCAATTTATGTGTTTCATCGTCAACAAGATGGTCCAAGGGATACAATAAACCTGAAGTGAAGCGTCGGAAGCTAACAATAGTGTCACATTAATGGTTCAAAACATAGACTGTCAGAAGAGTCAGTCTTCTTGTACTTAATTCGGCATTGTGCCTTTTGTATTTAATTCCGATGCAATATCTGTGTTTCATCGTCAATAAGAAGGTCAGAGGGATACAGTAAACCTGATGTGAAGCATCGGAATCTATAACTAGTGTCACTGGAATGGTTCAGAACATAGTCAGTAAGAAGAGTCAGTCTTCTTGTACTTATGTTGGTATTGTGCCTTTTGTATTTCATTCCGATGCAATTTCTGTGTTTCATCGTCAATACGAAGGTCCAAGGGATACAGTAACCTGGAGTGAAGCATCGGAATCTATAACTAGTGTCACAGGGACGTTTCAAGTCATAGACATTAAGATGAGTCAGTATTCTTGTACTTTAGTCGACATTCTGCTTTTTGTATTTATTTCCGTTTCAATTTCTGTGTTTCATCGTCACTAAGAAGGTCAGTGGGATACAGTAACCCTGAGGTTAAGCATCGGAATCTATAACTAGTGTCACAGGAATGGTTCAAACCATAGTCAGTAAGAAGAGTCAGTCTTCTTGTAGTTAAGTCGGCATTGAGCCTTTTCTATTTAATTCCAATGCAATTTCTGTGATTCATCGTCAATAAGAAGGTCCAAGGGATACAGTAAACCTGATGTGAAGCATCGGAATCTATAACTAGTGTCACAGGAATGGTTCAAAACATAGACAGTAAGAATAGTCAGTCTTCTTGTACTTAAGTCGGTATTGTGCCTTTTCTATTTAATTCCGATGTAATTTCTGAGTTTCATCGTCTATAAGAAGGACAGAGGGATACAGTAAACCTGAACTGAAGCATCGGAATCTATAACTAGTGTCACAGGAACGGTTCAAAACATAGAGAGTTGGAAGATTCACTCTTCTTGTACTTAAGTCGGCATTGTGCCTTTTGTATATCATTCCGATGCAATTTCTGTCTTTCATCGTCCATAAGAAGCTCCGAGGGATACAGTAAACCTCAAGTGAAGCATCTGAATAAAAAACTAGTGTCACTGGAATGGTTGATAACATAGACAGTAGGAAGAGTCAGTCTTCTTGTACTTAAGTCGGTATTGTGCATTTGTATTTAATTCCGATGCAATTTCTGTGTTTCATCGTCAATAAGAAGGGCCATGGGATACAGTAAACCTGAAGTGAAGCATCGGAATAAAAAACTAGTGTCACAGGAATGGTTCAAAGCATAGACAGTAGGAAGAGTCAGTCTTCTTGTACTTAAGTCGGTATTGTGCTTTTCCAATTTAATTCTGATGCAATTTCTGTGTTTCATCGTCAATAAGAAGGTCAGAGGGATACAGTAAACCTGAAGTGAAGCATCGGAATCTATAACTAGTGTCACAGGAATGGTTCAAAACATAGAGAGTTGGAAGATTCAGTCTTCTTATACTTAAATCGGCATTGTGCATTCTCTATTTAATTCCGATGCAATTTCTGTGTTTCGTCGTCAATAAGACGGTCGGAGGGATACAGTAAACCTGAAGTGAAGCATCGGAATCTATGACTAGTGTCACAGGAATGGTTCAAATCATAGACAGTAGGAAGAGTCAGTCTTCTCGTACTTAAGTCGGCAGTTTGCCTATTGTATTTAATTCTGATGCAATTTCTGTGTTTCATCGTCAATAAGAAGGTCCAAGGGATACAGTAAACCTGGAGTGAAGCATCGGAATCTATAACTAGTGTCACAGGATTGGTTCAAAGCATAGACAGTAAGAAGAGTCAGACATCTTTTCCTTAAGTCGGCATTGTGCCTTTTGTATGTAATTCCGATGCAATTTCTGTGTTTCATCGGCAATAAGAAGGTCCAAGGGATACAGTAAACCTGGAGTGAAGCATCGGAATCTATAACTAGTGTCACAGGAATGGTTCAAAGCATAGTCAGTAAGAAGAGTCAGTTTTCTTGTACTTAAGTCGGCACTGTGCATTTTGTATTTAATTCCGATGCTATTTCTGTGTTTCATCGTCAATAAGTAGGTCCAAGGGACACAATAAACCTGGAGTGAAGCATCGGAATCTATAACCAGTGTCACAGGTACGGTTCAAATCATAGACAGTAAGATGAGTCAGTTTTCTTGTACTTAAGTCGGCATTGTGCCTTTTCTATTTAATTCCGATGCCATTTCTGTGTTTCATCATCAATAAGGAGGTCCAAGGGATACAGTAATCCTGAAGTGAAGCATTGGAATCTATGACTAGTGTCACAGGAATGGTTCAAAACATAGTCAGTAAGAAGAGTCAGTCTTCTTGTACTTAAGTCGGTATTGTGCCTTTTGTATTTAATTCCGATGAAATTTCTGTGTTTCATCGTCAATAAGAAGGTCCAAGGGATACAGTTAACCTGAAGTGAATGATCGGAATCTATAACTAGTGTTACAGGTATGATTCAAATCATAGTCAGTAAGAAGAGTCAGTCTTCTTGTACTTAAGTCATCATTGTGACCTTTCTATTTATTTCTGATGCAATTTCTGTGTTTTTTCGTCAATAAGAAGGTCCAAGGGATACAGTAAACCTAAGTGAAGCATCGGAATCTATAACTAGTTTCACAGGAATGGTTCAAAATACAGACAGTAAGAAGAGTCATACTTATTTTACTTAAGTCGGCATTGTGCCTTTTGTATTTAATTCCGATGCTATTTCTGTGTTTCATCGTCAATAAGAAGGTCCAAGGGATACAGTAATCCTGAAGTTAAGCATCGGAATCTATAACTAGTATCACAGGAATGGTTCAAAACATAGTCAGTAAGAAGAGTCAGTCTTTTCGTAGTTAAGTCGGCATTGTGCCTTTTGTATTTAATTGTGATGTAATTTCTGTGTTTCATCGTCAATAAGAAGGTCAGAGGGATACAGTAAATCTGATCTGAAGCATCGGAATCTATAACTAGTGTCACAGGAATAGTTCAAAGCATAGTGAGTAAGAAGAGTCAGTCTTCGTGTATTTAAGTCGGAATTGTGCCTATTGTATTTAATTCCGATGCAATTTCTGTGTTTCATCGTCATTAAGAGGGTCCAAGGGATACAGTAGACCTGAATTGAAGCATCGGAATCTATATCTAGTGTCACAGGAATGATTCAAATTATAGACAGTAAGAAGAGTCAGTCATCTTGTACATTGGTCGGCATTGTGCCTTTTGTATTTAATTCCGATGCAATTTCTGTGTTTCATCGTCAATAAGAAGGTCCAAGGAATACAGTAAACCTGGAGTGAAGCATCGGAATCTATAACTAGTGTCACAGGAATGGTTCAAAACATAGTCAGTAAGAAGAGTCAGTCTTCTAGTACTTAAGTCGGCATTGTGCCTTTTCTATATAATTCCGATGCATTTCTGTGTTTCATCGTCAATAAGAAGGTCCAAGGGATACAATAAACCTGAAATGATGCATCGTTGTCTATAACTAGTGTCACAGGAATGGTTAAAAACATTGTCAGAAAGAAGAGTCAGTCTTCATTTACTTAAGTCATCATTGTGAATTTTCTATTTAATTCTGATGGAATTTCTGTGTTTCATCGTCAACAAGAAGGTCCAAGGGATACAGTAAACCTGAAGTGAAGCATCGGAATCTATAACTAGTGGCACAGGAATGGTTTAAAACATAGACAGTTGGAAGAGTCAGCCTTCTTGTACTGAAGTCGGCATTGTGCCTTTTGTATTTATTTCCGATGCAATTTCTGTGTTTCTTCGTCAATAAGAAGGTTAGAGGGATACAGTAAACCTGAAGTGAAGCATCGGAATCTATAACTAGTGTCACGGGAATGGTTCAACACATAGACAGTAAGAAGAGTCAGTATTCCTGTACTTAAGTCGGCATTGTGCCTTTTCTATTTAATTCCGATGCAATTTATGTGTTTCATCGTCAACAAGATGGTCCAAGGGATACAATAAACCTGAAGTGAAGCATCGGAAGCTAAAACTAGTGTCACATTAATGGTTCAAAACATAGACTGTCAGAAGAGTCAGTCTTCTTGTACTTAATTCGGCTTTGTGCCTTTTGTATTTAATTCCGATGCAATATCTGTGTTTCATCGTCAATAAGAAGGTCAGAGGGATACAGTAAACCTGATGTGAAGCATCGGAATCTATAACTAGTGTCACTGGAATGGTTCAAAACATAGTCAGTAAGAAGAGTCAGTCTTCTTGTACTTATGTCGGTATTGTGCCTTTTGTATTTCATTCCGATGCAATTTCTGTGTTTCATCGTCAATACGAAGGTCCAAGGGATACAGTAACCTGGAGTGAAGCATCGGAATCTATAACTAGTGTCACAGGGACGTTTCAAGTCATAGACAGTAAGATGAGTCAGTATTCTTGTACTTTAGTCGACATTCTGCTTTTTGTATTTATTTCCGTTTCAATTTCTGTGTTTCATCGTCACTAAGAAGGTCAGTGGGATACAGTAATCCTGAGGTTAAGCATCGGAATCTATAACTAGTGTCACAGGAATGGTTCAAACCATAGTCAGTAAGAAGAGTCAGTCTTCTTGTAGTTATGTCGGCATTGTGCCTTTTCTATTTAATTCCAATGCAATTTCTGTGATTCATCGTCAATAAGAAGGTCCAAGGGATACAGTAAACCTGATGTGAAGCATCGGAATCTATAACTAGTGTCACAGGAATGGTTCAAAGCATAGACGGTAAGAAGAGTCAGTCTTCTTGTACTTAAGTCGGCATTGTGCCTTTTGTATTTATTTCCGATGCAATTTCTGTCTTTCATCGTCCATAAGAAGCTCCGAGGGATACAGTAAACCTCAAGTGAAGCATCTGAATAAAAAACTAGTGTCACTGGAATGGTTGAAAACATAGACAGTAGGAAGAGTCAGTCTTCTTGTACTTAAGTCGGTATTGTGCATTTGTATTTAATTCCGACGCAATTTCTGTGTTTCATCGTCAATAAGAAGGGCCATGGGATACAGTAAACCTGAAGTGAAGCATCGGAATAAAAAACTAGTGTCACAGGAATGGTTCAAAGCATAGATAGTAGGAAGAGTCAGTCTTCTTGTACTTAAGTCGGTATTGTGCCTTTCCAATTTAATTCTGATGCAATTTCTGTGTTTCATCACCAATAAGGAGGTCAGAGGGATACAGTAAACCTGAAGTGAAGCATCGGAGTCTATAACTAGTGTCACAGGAATGGTTCAAAACATAGAGAGTTGGAAGATTCAGTCTTCTTGTACTTAAGTCGGCATCGTGCATTCTCTATTTAATTCCGATGCAATTTCTGTGTTTCGTCGTCAATAAGACGGTCGGAGGGATACAGTAAATCTGAAGTGAAGCATCGCAATCTATGACTAGTGTCACAGGAATGGTTCAAATCATAGACAGTAGGAAGAGTCAGTCTTCTCGTACTTAAGTCGGCAGTTTGCCTATTGTATTTAATTCTGATGCAATTTCTGTGTTTCATCGTCAATAAGAAGGTCCAAGGGATACAGTAAACCTGGAGTGAAGCATCGGAATCTATAACCAGTGTCACAGGATTGGTTCAAAGCATAGACAGTAAGAAGAGTCAGACATCTTTTACTTAAGTCGGCATTGTGCCTTTTGTATGTAATTCCGATGCAATTTCTGTGTTTCATCGGCAATAAGAAGGTCCAAGGGATACAGTAAACCTGGAGTGAAGCTTCGAAGTCTATAACTAGTGTCACAGGAATGGTTCAAATCATAGACAGTAAGAAGAGTCAGTCTTCTTGTACTTAATTCGGCGTTGTGCCTTTTGTATTTAATTCTGACTCAATTTCTGTGTTTCATCGTCAATAAGAAGGTCAGAGGGATACAGTAAACCTGAAGTGAAGCATCGGAATCTATAACTAGTGTCACAGGAATGGTTCAAAGCATAGTCAGTAAGAAGAGTCAGTTTTCTTGTACTTAGGTCGGCACTGTGCTTTTTGTATTTAATTCCGATGCTATTTCTGTGTTTCATCGTCAATAAGTAGGTCCAAGGGACACAATAAACCTGGAGTGAAGCATCGGAACCTATAACCAGTGTCACAGGTACGGTTCAAATCATAGACAGTAAGATGAGTCAGTTTTCTTGTACTTAAGTCGGCATTGTGCCTTTTCTATTTAATTCCGATGCCATTTCTGTGTTTCATCATCAATAAGAAGGTCCAAGGGATACAGTAATCCTGAAGTGAAGCATTGGAATCTATGACTAGTGTCACAGGAATGGTTCAAAACATAGTCAGTAAGAAGAGTCAGTCTTCTTGTACTTAAGTCGGTATTGTGCCTTTTGTATTTAATTCCGATGAAATTTCTGTGTTTCATCGTCAATAATAAGGTCCAAGGGATACAGTTAACCTGAAGTGAATGATCGGAATCTATAACTAGTGTTACAGGTATGATTCAAGTCATAGTCAGTAAGAAGAGTCAGTCTTCTTGTACTTAAATCATCATTGTGACCTTTATATTTATTTCTGATGCAATTTCTGTGTTTTATCGTCAATAAGAAGGTCCAAGGGATACAGTAAACCTAAAGTGAAGCATCGGAATCCATAACTAGTTTCACAGGAGTGGTTCAAAACACAGACAGTAAGAAGAGTCATACTTCTTTTACTTAAGTCGGCATTGTGCCTTTTGTATTTAATTCCGATGCTATTTCTGTGTTTCATCGTCAATAAGAAGTTTCAAGGGATACAGTAAACCTGGAGTGAAGCATCAGAGTCTATAACTAGTGTCACAGGAATGGTTCAAAACATAGACAGTAAGAAGAGTCAGTCATCTTGTACATTGGTCGGCATTGTGCCTTTTGTATTTAATTCCGATGCAATTTCTGTGTTTCATCGTCAATAAGAAGGTCCAAGGAATACAGTAAACCTGGAGTGAAGCATCGGAATCTATAACTAGTGTCACAGGAATGGTTCAAAACATAGTCAGTAAGAAGAGTCAGTCTTCTAGTACTTAAGTCGGCATTGTGCCTTTTTTATTTAATTCCGATGCAATTTCTGTGTTTCATCGTCAATAGGAAGGTCCAAGGGATACAGTAAACCTAGAGTGAAGCATCGGAGTCTATAACTAGTGTCACAGGAATGCTTCAAAACATAGACAGAAAGAAGTGTTTAGTCTTCTTGTACTTAATTCGGCATTGTGCCTTTTGCACTTAACTCTGATGCAATTTCTGTGTTTCATCGTCAATAAGAAGGTCAGAGGGATACAGTAAACCTGAAGTGAAGCATCGGAAACTATAACTAGTGTCACAGGAATGGTTCAAAACATAGTCAGTAAGAAGCGTCAGTCTTCTTGTAGTTAAGTCGGCACTGTGTTTTTGTATTTAATTCCGATGCAATTTCTGTGTTTCATCGTCAATAAGAAGGTCCAAGGAATACAGTAAACCTGGAGTGAAGCATCGGAATCTATAACTAATGGCACAGGAATGGTTCTAAACATAGACAGTTGGAAGAGTCAGTCTTCTTGTACTTAAATCGGCATTGTGCATTTTGTATTTAATTCCGATGCTATACCTGTGTCTCATCGTCAATAAGAAGGTCCAAGGGATACGGTAAACCTGAAATGAACGATCGGAACCCATAACTAGTGTCACAGGAATGGTTCAAAACATGGACAGTAAGAAGAGTCAGCCTTCTTGTACTTAATTCGGCATTGTGCCTTGTGTATGTAATTCTGATGCAATTTCTGTGTTTCATCGTCAATAAGAAGGTCCAAGGGATACAGTAAACCTGGAGTGAAGCATCGGAATCTATAACTAGTGTCACAGGGACGGTTCAAATCATAGACAGTAAGATGAGTCAGTATTCTTGTACTTAAGTCGGCCTTGTGCCATTTCTATTTAATTCCAATGCAATTTCTGTGTTTCATCGTCAATAAGAAGGTCCAAGGGATACAGTAAACCTGAAGTGAGGCATCGGAATCTATAACTAGTGTCACAGGAATGGTCAAAAACATAGACAGGAAGAAGAGTCAGTCTTCTTGTACTTAAAACGGCATTGTGCATATTGTATTCAATTCCGATGCAATTTCTGTGTTTCATCTTAAATAAGAAGGTCCAAGGGATACAGTAAACCAGGAGAGAAGCCTCGGAACCTATAACTAGTGTCACAGGGACGGTTCAAATCATAGACAGTAAGATGAGTCAGTATTCTTGTACTTAAGTCGGCATTGTGCCTTTTCTATTTAATTCCGATGCTATTTCTGTGTTACATCGTCAATAAGAAGGTCCAAGGGATACAGTAAACCTGAAGTGAAGCATCTGAATATATAACTAGTGTCACAGGAATGGTTCGAAACCCAGACAGTAAGAAGAGTCAGACTTCTTTTACTAAAGTCGGCATTGTGCCTTTTGTAATTAATTCCGATGCAATTTCTGTGTTGCATCGTCAATAAGAAGGTCCAAGGGATACAGTAAACCTGGAGTGATGCATCAGAGTCTATAACTAGTGTCACATGAATGGTTCAAAACATAGACAGTAAGACGGGTCATACTTCTTGTACTTAATTCGGCATTGAGCCTTTGGTTTTTAATTCCGATGCAATTTCTGTGTTTCATCGTCAATAAGAAGGTCCAAGGGATACAGTAATCCTGAAGTTAAGCATCGGAATCTATAACTAGTGTCACAGGAATGGTTCAAAACATAGACAGTAGGAAGAGTCAGTCTTCTAGTACTTAAGTCGGCATTGCGCCTTTTCTATTTAATTCCGATGCAATTTATGTGTGTCATCGTCAATAAGACGGTCAGAGGGATACAGTAAACCTGACGTGAAGCATCGGAATCTATAACTAGTGGCACAGGAATGGTTTAAAACATAGACAGTTGGAAGAGTCAGCCTTCTTGTACTTAAGTCGGCATTGTGCCTTTTGTATTTAATTCCGATGCCATATCTGTGTTTCATCGTCAATAAGAAGGTCCAAACGGCTGAAAGCAAGGGGAAACTACAGCCGTAATTTTTCCCGAGGGCATGCAGCTTTACTGTATGATTACATGATGATGGCGTCCTCTTGGGTAAAATATTCCGGAGGTAAAATAGTCCCCCATTCGGATCTCCGGGCGGGGACTACTCAAGAGGATGTTGTTATGAGGAGAAAGAAGACTGGCGTTCTACGGATCGGAGCGTGGAATGTCAGATCCCTTAATCGGGCAGGTAGGTTAGAAAATTTAAAAAGGGAAATGGATAGGTTGAAGTTAGATATAGTGGGAATTAGTGAAGTTCGGTGGCAGGAGGAACAAGACTTCTGGTCAGGTGACTACAGGTTTATAAACACAAAATCAAATAGGGGTAATGCAGGATTAGGTTTAATAATGAATAGGAAAATAGGAATGCGGGTAAGCTACTACAAACAGCATAGTGAACGCATTATTGTGGCCAAGATAGATACGAAGCCCACACCTACTACAGTAGTACAAGTTTATATGCCAACTAGCTCTGCAGATGACGAAGAAATTGAAGAAATGTATGATGAAATAAAAGAAATTATTCAGATTGTGAAGGGAGACGAAAATTTAATAGTGTTGGGTGACTGAAATTCGAGTGTAGGAAAAGGGAGAGAAGGAAACATAGTCGGTGAATATGGATTGGGGGACAGAAATGAAAGAGGAAGCCGCCTGGTAGAATTTTGCACAGAGCACAACATAATCATAACTAACACTTGGTTTAAGAATCATGAAAGAAGGTTGTATACATGGAAGAACCCTGGAGATACTAAAAGGTATCAGATAGATTATATAATGGTAAGACAGAGATTTAGGAACCAGGTTTTAAATTGTAAGACATTTCCAGGGGCAGATGTGGACTCTGACCACAATCTATTGGTTATGACCTGTAGATTAAAACTGAAGAAACTGCAAAAAGGTGGGAATTTAAGGAGATGGGACCTGGATAATCAGAGATTCAGGGAGAGCATAAGGGAGCAATTGACAGGAATGGGGGAAATAAATACAGTAGAAGAAGAATGGGTAGCTTTGAGGGATGAAGTAGTGAAGGCAGCAGAGGATCAAGTAGGTAAAAAGACGAGGGCTAGTAGAAATCCTTGGGTAACAGAAGAAATATTGAATTTAATTGATGAAAGGAGAAAATATAAAAATGCAGTAAGTGAAACAGGCAAAAAGGAATACAAACGTCTCAAAAATGAGATCGACAGGAAGTGCAAAATGGCTAAGCAGGGATGGCTAGAGGACAAATGTAAGGATGTAGAGGCCTATCTCACTAGGGGTAAGATAGATACCGCCTACAGGAAAATTAAAGAGGCCTTTGGAGATAAGAGAACGACTTGTATGAATATCAAGAGCTCAGATGGAAACCCAGTTCTAAGCAAAGAAGGGAAAGCAGAAAGGTGGAAGGAGTATATAGAGGGTCTATACAAGGGCGATGTACTTGAGGACAATATTATGGAAATGGAAGAGGATGTAGATGAAGATGAAATGGGAGATACGATACTGCGTGAAGAGTTTGACAGAGCACTGAAAGACCTGAGTCGAAACAAGGCACCCGGAGTAGACAATATTCCATTGGAACTACTGACGGCCGTGGGAGAGCCAGTCCTGACAAAACTCTACCATCTGGTGAGCAAGATGTATGAAACAGGCAAAATACCCTCAGACTTCAAGAAGAATATAATAATTCCAATACCAAAGAAAGCAGGTGTTGACAGATGTGAAAATTACCGAACTATCAGCTTAATAAGTCACAGCTGCAAAATACTAACACGAATTCTTTACAGACGAATGGAAAGACTAGTAGAAGCCAACCACGGGGAAGATCAGTTTGGATTCCGTAGAAACACTGGAACACGTGAGGCAATACTGACCTTACGACTTATCTTAGAAGAAAGATTAAGGAAAGGCAAACCTACGTTTCTAGCATTTGTAGACTTAGAGAAAGCTTTTGACAATGTTGACTGGAATACTCTCTTTCAAATTCTAAAGGTGGCAGGGGTAAAATGCAGGGAGCGAAAGGCTATTTACAATTTGTACAGAAATCAGATGGCAGTTATAAGAGTCGAGGGACATGAAAGGGAAGCAGTGGTTGGGAAGGGAGTAAGACAGGGTTGTAGCCTGTCCCCGATGTTGTTCAATCTGTATATTGAGCAAGCAGTAAAGGAAACAAAAGAAAAATTCGGAGTAGGTATTAAAATTCATGGAGAAGAAATAAAAACTTTGAGGTTCGCCGATGACATTGTAATTCTGTCAGAGACAGTAAAGGACTTGGAAGAGCAGTTGAATGGAATGGACAGTGTCTTGAAAGGAGGATATAAGATGAACATCAACAAAAGCAAAACGAGGATCATGGAATGTAGTCTAATTAAGTCGGGTGATGCAGAGGGAATTAGATTAGGAAATGAGGCACTTAAAGTAGTAAAGGAGTTTTGCTATTTGGGGAGCAAAATAACTGATGATGGTTGAAGTAGAGAGGATATAAAATGTAGGCTGGCAATGGCAAGGAAAGCGTTTCTGAAGAAGAGAAATTTGTTAACATCCAGTATTGATTTAAGTGTCAGGAAGTCATTTCTGAAAGTATTCGTATGGAGTGTAGCCATGTATGGAAGTGAAACATGGACGATAAATAGTTTGGACAAGAAGAGAATAGAAGCTTTCGAAATGTGGTGCTACAGAAGAATGCTGAAGATTAGATGGGTAGATCACATAACTAATGAGGAAGTATTGAATAGGATTGGGGAGAAGAGAAGTTTGTGGCACAACTTGACCAGAAGAAGGGATCGGTTGGTAGGACATGTTCTGAGGCATCTAGGGATCACCAATTTAGTATTGGAGGGCAGCGTGGATGGTAAAAATCGTAGGGGGAGACCAAGAGATGAATACACTAAGCAGATTCAGAAGGATGTAGGTTGCAGTAGGTACTGGGAGATGAAAAAGCTTGCACAGGATAGAGTAGCATGGAGAGCTGCATCAAACCAGTCTCAGGACTGAAGACCACAACAACAAAAAGAAGGTCCAAGGGATACAGTAAACCTGAAATGAACGATCGGAATCTATAACTAGTTTCACAGGAATGGTTCAAATCATAGACAGTAGGAAAAGTCAGTCTACATGTACTTAAGTCGGCATTGTGCCTTTTGTATTTAATTCCGATGCAATTAATGTGTTTCATCGTCAATAAGAAGGTCAGAGGGATACATAAACCTGATGTGAAGCATCGGAATCTATAACTAGTGTCACAGGAATGGCTCAAAACATAGACTGTAAAAAGAGTGAGTCTTCTTGTACTTAAGTCGGCATTGTACCTTTTGTATTTATTTCCGATGCAATTTCTGTGTTTCATCGTCAGTAAGATGGTCCAAGGGATACAGTAAACCTGGAGTGTAGCACCGGAATCTATAACTAGTGTCACAGGAATGGTTTAATACATAGACTGTCAGAAGAGTCAGTCTTCTTGTACTGTAGTCGGCATTGTGCCTTTTGTATTTAATTCCGATGCAATTTCTGTGTTTCATCGATAATAAGAAGGTCAGAGGGATACAGTAATCCTGAAGTTAAGCATCGGAATCTATGAGTAGTGTCATGGGAATAGGTCAAAACATAGTCAGTAAGAAGAGTCAGTCCTCTTGTACTTATGTCGGTATTGTGCCATTTGTATTTAATTCCGATGCAGTTTCTATGTTTCATCGTCAATAAGAAGGTCCAAGAGATACAGTAAACCTGAAGTGAAGCATCGGAATCTATGACTAGTGTCAAAGGAATGGTTCAAAACATAGACAATAGGAAGAGTCAGTCTTCTTGTACTTAAGTCGGCATTGTGCCCATTGTATTTAATTCCGAAGCAATTTCTGTGTTTCATCGTCAATAAGAAGGTCATAGGGATACAGTATACCTGGAGTGAAGAATCGGACCCTATAACTAGTGTCACAGGGATGGTTCAAAACATAGACAGTAAGAAGAGTCAGTCTTCTTGTACTTAAGTCGGCATTGTGCCTTTTGTATTTAATTCCGATGCACTTTCTGTGTTTCATCGTCAATAACAAGGTCAGAGGGATACATTAGTCCTGAAGTGAAGCATCGGAACTTGTGACTAGTGTCACAGGAATGCTTCAAAACATAGACAGTAGGAAGAGTCAGTCTTCTTGTACTTAAGTCGGCATTGTGCCTTTTGTATTTATTTCCGATGCAATTTCTGTCTTTCATCGTCAATAAGACGGTCAGAGGGATACAGTAGATCTGAATTGAAGCATCGGAATCTATAATTAGTGTCACAGGAATGGTTCAAAACATAGACAGTAAGAAGAGTCAGTCTTCTTGTACTTAAGTCGATATTGTGCCTTTTGTATTTCATTCCGATGCAATTTCTGTGTTTCATCGTCAATAGGAAGGTCAGAGGGATACAGTAAACCTGAAGTGAAGCATCGGAAACTATAACTAGAGTCACAGGAATGGTTCAAAACATAGACTGTAAGAAGAGTCAGTTTTCTTGTACTTAAGGCGGCATTGTGCCTTTTATATTTAATTCCGATGCAATTTCTGTGTTTCATCGTCAATAAGAAGGTCCAAGGGATACAGTAAACCTGGAGTGAAGCACCGGAATCTATAACTAGTGTCACGGGAATGATTCAAAACATAGACTGTCGGAAGAGTCAGTCTTCTTGTACATTAGTCGGCATTGTGACTTTTGTATTTAATTCCGATGCAATTTCTGTGGTTCATCGTCAATACGAAGGTCCTAGGGATACAGTAAACCTGGAGTGAAGCATCGGAATCTATAACTAGTGTCAAAGGAATGGTTCAAAACATAGACAATAGGAAGAGTCAGTCTTCTTGTACTTAAGTCGGCATTGTGCCCATTGTATTTAATTCCGATGCAATTTCTGTGTTTCATCGTCAATAAGAAGGTCATAGGGATACAGTATACCTGGAGTGAAGAATCGGACCCTATAACTAGTGTCACAGGGATGGTTCAAAACATAGACAGTAAGAAGAGTCAGTCTTCTTGTACTTAAGTCGGCATTGTGCCTTTTGTATTTAATTCCGATGCACTTTCTGTGTTTCATCGTCAATAACAAGGTCAGAGGGATACAGTAATCCTGAAGTGAAGCATCGGAATTTGTGACTAGTGTCACAGGAATGCTTCAAAACATAGACAGTAGGAAGAGTCAGTCTTCTTGTACTTAAGTCGGCATTGTGCCTTTTGTATTTATTTCCGATGCAATTTCTGTCTTTCATCGTCAATAAGACGGTCAGGGGGATACAGTAGATCTGAATTGAAGCATCGGAATCTATAATTAGTGTCACAGGAATGGTTCAAAACATAGACAGTAAGAAGAGTCAGTCTTCTTGTACTTAAGTCGATATTGTGCCTTTTGTATTTCATTCCGATGCAATTTCTGTGTTTCATCGTCAATAGGAAGGTCAGAGGGATACAGTAAACCTGAAGTGAAGCATCGGAATCTATAACTAGAGTCACAGCAATGGTTCAAAACATAGACTGTAAGAAGAGTCAGTTTTCTTGTACTTGAGTCGGCATTGTGCCTTTTGTATTTATTTCCGATGCAATTTCTGTGTTTCATCGTCAATAAGAAGGTCCAAGGGATACAGTAAACCTGAAATGAACTATCGGAATCCATAACTAGTGTCACAGGAATGGTTCAAATCATAGACAATAGGAAAGTCAGTCTACATGCACTTAAGTCGGCATTGTGCTTTTTGTATTTAATTCCGATGCAAGTAGTGTGTTTCTTCGTCAATAAGAAGGTCAGTCAGAGGGATACATAAACCTCATGTGAAGCATCGGAATCCATAACTAGTGTCACAGGAACGGTTCAAAACATAGACAGTAAGAAGAGTCAGTCTTCTTGTACTTAAGTCGGTATTGTGCCTTTTGTATTTAATTCCGATGCCGTTTCTGTGTTTCATCGTCAACAAGAAGGTCAGAGGGATACAGTAAACCTGAAGTGAAGCATCGGAATCTATAACTAGAGTCACAGGAATGGTTCAAAACATAGACAGTGAGAGGAGTCAGTCTTCTTGTACTTAAGTCGGTATTGAGATTTTTGTATTTAATTCCGATAAAATTTCTGTGTTTTATCGTCAATGAGAAGGTCAGAGGGATACAGTAAACCTGAAGTGAAGCATCGGAATCTATAACTAGAGTCACAGGAACGGTTCAAACATAGACTGTCGGAAGAGTCAGTCTTCTTGTACATTAGTCGGCATTGTGCCTTTTGTATTTAATTCCGATGCAATTTCTGCGTTTCATCGACAATAAGAAGGTCCAAGGGATACAGTAAACCTGGAGTGAAGCATCGGAATCTGTAACTAGTGCCACAGGAGTGGTTCAAAACATAGACAATAGGAAGAGTCAGTCATCTAGTACTTAAGTCGGCATTGTGCCTTTTCTATTTAATTCCGATGCAATTTCTATGTTTCATCGTCAATAAGGCGGTCAGAGGGATACAGTAAACCTGAAGTGAAGCATCGGAATCTATAACTAGTGGCACAGGAATGGTTTAAAACATAGACAGTTGGAAGAGTCAGCCTTCTTGTACTTAAGTCGGCATTGTGCCTTTTGTATTTAATTCCGATGCAATATCTGTGTTTCATCGTCAATAAGAAGGTCCAAGGGATACAGTAAACCTGAAATGAACGATCGAAATCCATAACTAGTGTCACAGGAATGGTTAAATCATAGACTGTAGGAAAAGTCAGTCCACATGTACTTAAGTCGGCATTGTGCCTTTTGTATTTAATTCCGTTGCAATTTCTGTGTTTCATCGTCAATAAGAAGGTCAGAGGGATACATAAACCTTATGTGAAGCATCGGAATGTATAATTAGTGTCACAGGAATGGTTCAAAACATAAACAGCAAGAAGAGTCAGTCTTCTTGTACATAAGTCGGCATTGTACCTTTTGTATTTAATTCCGATGCAATTTCTGTGTTTCATCGTCAGTTAGATGGTCCAAGGGATACAGTAAACCTGGAGTGTAGCACCGGAATCTATAACTAGTGTCACAGGAATGGTTTAATACATAGACTGTCAGAAGAGTCAGTCTTCTTGTACTTTAGTCGGCATTGTGCCTTTTGTATTTAATTCCAATGCAATTTCTGTGTTTCATCGTCAATACGAAGTTCATAGGGATACAGTATACCTTGAGTGAAGCATCGGAATCCATAACTAGTGTCACAGGGATGGTTCAAAACATAGACAGTAAGAAGAGTCAGTCTTCTTGTACTTAAGTTGGTATTGTGCATTTTGTATTTAATTCCGATGCAATTTCTGTGTTTCATCGTCAATAAGAAGGTCAGAGGGATACAGTAATCCTGAAGTGAAGCATCGGAATTTATGACTAGTGTCACAGGAATGGTTCAAAAGACAGTCAGTAAGAAGAGACAGTCTTCTTGTATTTAAGTCGGTATTGTGCCTTTTGTATTTAATTCCGATGCAATGTCTGTGTTCATCGTCAATAAGAAGGTCCAAGGGATACAGTAAACCTGAAGTGAAGCATCGGAATCTATAACTAGTGTCACAGGAATGGTTCAAAACATAGACTGTCGGAAGAGTCAGTCCTCTTGTACATTAGTCGGCAATGTGCCTTTTGTATTTAATTCCGATGCAATTACTGTGTTTCATCGTCAATGAGGAGGTCCAAGGGATACAGTAAACATGGAGTGATCATCGGAGTCTATAACTAGTGTCACAGGAATGGTTTAAAACATAGACAGTTGGAAGAGTCAGTCTTCTTGTACTCATCGTCAATAAGAAGGTCCAAGGGATACAGTAAACCTAGAGTGAAGCATCAGAGTCTATAACTAGTGTCACAGGAATGGTTCAAAGCATTGACAGTAAGAAGAGTCAGACTTCTTGTACTTAATTCGGCATTGAGCCTTTTGTATTTAATTCCGATGCAATTTCTGTGTTTCATTGTCAATAAGAAGGTCCAAGGGATACAGTAATCCTGAAGTTAGGCATCGGAATCTATAACTAGTGTCACAGGAATGGTTCAAAACATAGTCAGTAAGAAGAGTCAGTCTTCTTCTAGTTAAGTCGGCAATGTGAATTTTCTATTTAATTCCGATGCAATTTCTGTGTTTCATCGTCAATAAGAAGGTCCAAGGGATACAGTAAACCTGAAATGAACCATCGGAATCTATAACTAGTGCCACAGGAATGTTTCAAAGCATAGACAGTAGGAGAAGTCAGTCTACTTGTACTTAAGTCGGCATTGTGCCTTTTGTATTTAATTCCGAAGCAATTTCTGTGTTTCATCGTCAATAAGAAGGTCCAAGGGATACAGTAAACCTGAAATGAACCATCAGAATCTATAACTAGTGTTACAGGAATGGTTCAAATCATAGACAGTAGGAAAAGTCAGTCTACATGTACTTAAGTCGGCATTGTGCCTTTTGTATTTTATTCCGATGCAATTTCTGTCTTTCATCGTCAATACGAAGGTCCAAGGGATACAGTAGACCTGAATCGTAGCATCGGAATCTATAACTAGTGTCTCAAGAATGGTTCAAAACATAGACAGTAAGAAGAGTCAGTCTTCTTGTACTTAAGTCGGCATTGGGCTTTTTGTATTTAATTCCGAAGCAATTTCTGTGTTTCATCGTCAATAAGAAGGTCAGAGGGATAGAGTAAACCTGAAGTGAAGCATCGGAATCTATAACTAGAGTCACAGGAATGGTTCAAATCATAGACAGTAAGAAGAGTCAGTTTTCTTGTACTTAAGGCGGCATTGTGCATTTTATATTTAATTCCGATGCAATTTCTGTGTTTCATCGTCAATAAGAAGGTCCAAGGGATGCAGTAAACCTGGAGTGAAGCACCGGAATCTATAACTAGTGTCACAGGAATGGTTCAACACATAGACTGTCGGAAGAGTCAGTCCTCTTGTACATTAGTCGGCAATGTGCCTTTTGTATTTAATTCCGATGCAATTTCTGTGTTTCATCTTCAATAAGAAGGTCCAATGGATACAGTAAACCTGGAGTGAAGCATCGGAATCTATAACTAGTGTCACAGGAATGGTACATAACATAGACAGTAGGAAGTGTAAGTCTTCTAGTTCTTAAGTCGGCATTGTGCCTTTTCTATTTAATTCCGATGCAATATCTGTGTTTCATCGTCAATAAGAAGGTCCAAGGGATACAGTAAAGCTGAAATGAACGACCGGAATCCATAACTAGTGTCACAGGAATGTTTCAAAACATAGACAGTAAGAAGAGTCAGTCTTTTATGTACTTAATTCGGCATTGTGCCTTTTGTATTTAATTCTGATGCAATTTCTGTGTTTCATCGTCAATAAGAAGGTCGGAGGGATACAGTAAACCTGAAGTGAAGCATCGGAATCTCTAACTAGTGTCACAGGAATGATTCAAAGCATAGTCAGTGAGAAGAGTCTGTCTTCTTGTACTTAAGTCGGCACTGTGCCTTTTGTATTTAATTCCGAAGCAATTTCTGTGTTTCATCGTCAATAAGAAGGTCCAAGGGATACAGTAAACCTGGAGTGAAGCATCGGAACCTGTAACTAGTGTCACAGTGACGGTTCAAAACATAGACAGTAAGATGAGTCAGTCTTCTTGTACTTAAGTCGGCATTGTGCCTTTTCTATTTAATTCCGAAGCAATTTCTGTGTTACATCGTCAATACGAAGGTCCAAGGGATACAGTAAACCTGAAGTGAAGCATCACAAACTATAACTAGTGTCACAGGAATGGTTCAAAACACAGACAGTGAGAAGAGTCAGACTTCTTTTACTGAAGTCGGCATTGTGCCTTTTGTATTTAATTCCGATGCAATTTCTGTGTTTCATCGTCAATAAGTAGGTCCTAGGGATACAGTAAACCTCGAGTGAAGCATCAGAGTCTATAACTAGTGTCACAGGAATGGTTCAAAACATTGACAGTAAGAAGAGTCAGACTTCTTCTACTTAATTCGGCATTGAGCCTTTTGTATTTAATTCCGATGCAATTTCTGTGTTTCATCGTCAATAAGAAGGTGCAAGGGATACAGTAATCCTGAAGTTAGGCATCGGAATCTATAACTAGTGTCACAGGAATGGTTCAAAACATAGTCAGTAAGAAGAGTCAGTCTTCTTGTAGTTAAATCGGCATTGTGCCTTTTCTATTTAATTCCGATGCAATTTCTGTGTTTCATCGTCAATAAGAAGGTCCAAGGGATTCAGTAAACCTGAAATGAACCATCGGAATCTATAACTAGTGTCACAGGAATGGTTCAAAACATAGACAGTAGGAGAAGTCAGTCTACATGTACTTAAGTCGGCATTGTGCCTTTTGTATTTAATTCCGATGCAATTTCTGTGTTTCATCGTCAATAAGAAGGTCAGATGGATACAGTAAATCTGATGTGAAGCATCGGAATCTATAACTAGTGTCACACGAATAGTTCAAAACATAGTCAGTAAGAAGAGTCAGTCTTCTTGTACTTAAGTGTGCATTGTGCCTATTGTATTTAATTCCGATGCAATTTCTGTGTTTCATCGTCAATAAGAAGGCCAAGCGATACAATAGACCTGAATTGAAGCATCGGAATCTATAACTAGTGTCACAGGAATGGTTCAAAACATAGACAGTAGGAGAAGTCAGTCTACATGTACTTAAGTCGGCATTGTGCCTTTTGTATTTAATTCCGATGCAATTTCTGTGTTTCATCGTCAATAAGAAGGTCAGAGGGATACAGTAAATATGATGTGAAGCATCGGAATCTATAACTAGTGTCACACGAATAGTTCAAATCATAGACAGTAAGAAGCGTCAGTCTTCTAGTACTTAAGTCGGCATTGTGCCTTTGCTGTTTAATTCTGATGCAATCTCTGTGTTTCATCTCAATAAGAAGGTCCAAGGGATACAGTAAACCTGGAGAGAAGCATCGGAATCAATAACCAGTGTCACAGGATTGGTTCAAAACATAGACTGTAAGAAGAGTCAGACTTCTTTTACTTAAGTCGGCATTGTGCTTTTTGTATTTAATTCCGATGCAATTTCTGTGTTTCATCGTCAATGGGGAGGTCCAAGGGATACAGTAAACCTGGAGTGATCATCGGAGTCTATAACTAGTGTCACAGGAATGGTTTAAAACATAGACAGTTAGAAAAATCAGTCTTCTTGTACTCATCGTCAATAAGAAGGTCCAAGGGATACAGTAATCCTGAAGTTAGGCATCGGAATCTATAACTAGTGTCACAGGAATGGTTCAAAACATAGTCAGTAAGAAGAGTCAGTCTTCTTCTAGTTAAGTCGGCAATGTGCCTTTTCTATTTAATTCCGATGCAATTTCTGTGTTTCATCGTCAATAAGAAGGTCCAAGGGATACAGTAAACTTGAAATGAACCATCGGAATCTATAACTAGTGTCATAGGAATGTTTCAAAGCATAGACAGTAGGAGAAGTCGGTCTACTTGTACTTAAGTCGGCATTGTGCCTTTTGTATTTAATTCCGATGCAATTTCTGTGTTTCATCGTCAATAAGAAGGTCCAAGGGATACAGTAAACCTGAAATGAACCATCAGAATCTATAACTAGTGTTACAGGAATGGTTCAAATCATAGACAGTAGGAAAAGTCAGTCTACATGTACTTAAGTCGGCATTGTGCCTTTTGTATTTTATTCCGATGCAATTTCTGTGTTTCATCGTCAATAAGAAGGTCCAAGGGATACAGTAGACCTGAATCGTAGCATCGGAATCTATAACTAGTGTCTCAAGAATGGTTCAAAACATAGACAGTAAGAAGAGTCAGTCTTCTTGTACTTAAGTCGGCATTGGGCTTTTTGTATTTAATTCCGATGCAATTTCTGTGTTTCATCGTCAATAAGAAGGTCAGAGGGATAGAGTAAACCTGAAGTGAAGCATCGGAATCTATAACTAGAGTCACAGGAATGGTTCAAATCATAGACAGTAAGAAGAGTCAGATTTCTTGTACTTATGGCGGCATTGTGCATTTTATATTTAATTCCGATGCAATTTCTGTGTTTCATCGTCAATAAGAAGGTCAAAGGGATGCAGTAAACCTGGAGTGAAGCACCGGAATCTATAACTAGTGTCACAGGAATGGTTCAACACATAGACTGTCGGAAGAGTCAGTCCTCTTGTACATTAGTCGGCAATGTGCCTTTTGTATTTAATTCCGATGCAATTTCTGTGTTTCATCTTCAATAAGAAGGTCCAATGGATACAGTAAACCTGGAGTGAAGCATCGGAATCTATAACTAGTGTCACAGGAATGGTACATAACATAGACAGTAGGAAGAGTAAGTCTTCTAGTTCTTAAGTCGGCATTGTGCCTTTTCTATTTAATTCCGATGCAATATCTGTGTTTCATCGTCAATAAGAAGGTCCAAGGGATACAGTAAAGCTGAAATGAACGACCGGAATCCATAACTAGTGTCACAGGAATGTTTCAAAACATAGACAGTAAGAAGAGTCAGTCTTTTATGTACTTAATTCGGCATTGTGCCTTTTGTATTTAATTCTGATGCAATTTCTGTGTTTCATCGTCAATAAGAAGGTCAGAGGGATACAGTAAACCTGAAGTGAAGCATCGGAATCTCTAACTAGTGTCACAGGAATGATTCAAAGCATAGTCAGTGAGAAGAGTCAGTCTTCTTGTACTTAAGTCGGCACTGTGCCTTTTGTATTTAATTCCGAAGCAATTTCTGTGTTTCATCGTCAATAAGAAGGTCCAAGGGATACAGTAAACCTGGAGTGAAGCATCGGAACCTGTAACTAGTGTCACAGTGACGGTTCAAAACATAGACAGTAAGATGAGTCAGTCTTCTTGTACTTAAGTCGGCATTGTGCCTTTTCTATTTAATTCCGAAGCAATTTCTGTGTTACATCGTCAATACGAAGGTCCAAGGGATACAGTAAACCTGAAGTGAAGCATCACAAACTATAACTAGTGTCACAGGAATGGTTCAAAACACAGACAGTGAGAAGAGTCAGACTTCTTTTACTGAAGTCGGCATTGTGCCTTTTGTATTTAATTCCGATGCAATTTCTGTGTTTCATCGTCAATAAGAAGGTCCTAGGGATACAGTAAACCTGGAGTGAAGCATCAGAGTCTATAACTAGTGTCACAGGAATGGTTCAAAACATTGACAGTAAGAAGAGTCAGACTTCTTCTACTTAATTCGGCATTGAGCCTTTTGTATTATTTCCGATGCAATTTCTGTGTTTCATCGTCAATAAGAAGGTGCAAGGGATACAGTAATCCTGAAGTTAGGCATCGGAATCTATAACTAGTGTCACAGGAATGGTTCAAAACATAGTCAGTAAGAAGAGTCAGTCTTCTTGTAGTTAAATCGGCATTGTGCCTTTTCTATTTAATTCCGATGCAATTTCTGTGTTTCATCGTCAATAAGAAGGTCCAAGGGATACAGTAAACCTGAAATGAACCATCGGAATCTGTAACTAGTGTTACAGGAATGGTTCAAAACTTAGACAGTAGGAAAAGTCAGTCTACATGTAGTTAAGTCAGCATTGTGCCTTATGTATTTAATTCCGATGCAATTTCTGTGTTTCATCGTCAATAAGAAGGTCAGAGGGATACAGTAAAGCTGATGTGAAGCATCGGAATCTATAACTAGAGTCACAGGAATGGTTCAAATCATAGACCGTAAGAAGAGTCAGTTTTCTTGTACTTAAGGCGTCATTGTGCCTTTTATATTTAATTCCGATGCAATTTCTGTGTTTCATCGTCAATAAGAAGGTCCAAGGGATACAGTAAACCTGAAATGAACCATCGGAATCTGTAACTAGTGTCACAGGAATGGTTCAAAACATAGACAGTAGGAGAAGTCAGTCTACATGTACTTAAGTCGGCATTGTGCCTTTTGTATTTAATTCCGATGCAATTTCTGTGTTTCATCGTCAATAGCAAGGTCAGAGGGATACAGTAAATCTGATGTGAAGCATCGGAATCTATAACTAGTGTCACACGAATAGTTCAAAACATAGTCAGTAAGAAGAGTCAGTCTTCTTGTACTTAAGTCTGCATTGTGCCTATTGTATTTAATTCCGATACAATTTCTGTGTTTCATCGTCAATAAGAAGGTCCAAGGTATACAGTAGACCTGAATTGAAGCATCGGAATCTATAACTAGTGTCACAGGAATGGTTCAGAACATAGACAGTAAGAAGAGTCAGTCTTCTTGTACTTAAGTCGGCATTGTGCCTATTGTATTTAATTCTGATGCAATTTCTGTGTTTCATCGTCAATAAGAAGCCTGGGGGATACAGTAAACCTGAAGTGAAGCATCGGAATCTATAACTAGAGCCACAGGCATGGTTCAAAGCATAGACAGTAAGAAGAGTCAGTCTTCTTGTACTTAAGTCATCATTGTGACTTTTGTATTTAATTCTGATGCAATTTCTGTGTTTCATCGTCAATAAGAAGGTCCAAGGGATACAGTAAACCTGGAGTGAAGTACCGGAATCTATAACTAGTGTCATAGGAATGGTTCTAAACATAGACTGTCGGATGAGTCTGTCTCTTTGTACATTAGTCGGCATTGTGAATTTTGTATTTAATTCCGATGCAATTTCTGTGTTTCATCGTCAATAAGAAGGTCCAAGGGAACAGTAAACCTGGAGTGAAGCATTGGAATGTATAACTAGTGTCACAGGAATGGTTCAAAACATAGACAGTAGGAAGAGTCCGTCTTCTAGTACTTAAGTCACCATTGTGCCTATTCTTATTAATTCCGATGCTATTTCTGTGTTTCATTGTCAATAAGACAGTCAGAGGGATACAGTAAACCTGAAGTGAAGCATCGGAATCTATAACTAGTGGCACAGGAATGGTTCAAAGCATTGACAACAAGATGAGTGAGTATTCTTGTACTTAAGTCGGCATTGTGCCTTTTCTATTTAATTCCGATGCAATTTCTGTGTTTCATCGTCAATAAGAAGGTCCAAGGTATACAGTAAACCTGAAGTGAAGCATCGGAATCTATAACTGGTGTCACAGGAATGGTTCAAACATAGACAGTAAGAAGAGTCAGTCTTCTTGTACTTAAGTCGGCATTGTGCATTTTGTATTTAATTCCGATGCAATTTCTGTGTTTCATCGTCAATAAGAATGTCAGAGGGATACCTTATACCTGAAGTGAAGCATCGGAATCTATAACTAGAGTCACAGGAATGGTTCAAATCATAGACAGTAAGAAGAATCAGTTTTCTTGTACTTAAGGCGGCATTATGCCTCTTATATTTAATTCCGATGCAATTTCTGTGTTTCATCGTCAATAAGAAGGTCCAAGGGATACAGTAAACCTGGAGTGAAGCACCGGAATCTATAACTAGTGTCACAGGAATGGTTCAACACATAGACTGTCGGAAGAGTCAGTCTTCTTGTACATTAGTCGGCAATGTGCCTTTTGTATTTAATTCCGATGCAATTTCTGTGTTTCATCTTCAATAAGAAGGTCCAAGGGATACAGTAAACCTGGAGTGAAGCATCGGAATCTATAACTAGTGTCACAGGAATGGTTTATAACATAGACTGTAGGGACAGTAAGTCTTCTAGTTCTTAAGTCGGCATTGTGCCTTTTCTATTTAATTCCGATGCAATATCTGTGTTTCATCCTCAATAAGAAGGTCCAACGGATACAGTAAAGCTGAAATGAACGACCGGAATCCATAACTAGTGTCACAGGAATGGTTCAAAACATAGACAGTAAGAAGAGTCAGTCTTCTTGTACTTATGTCGGCATTGTGCCTTTTGTATTTAATTCTGATGCAATTTTTGTGTTTCAACGTCAATAAGAAGGTGTGAGGGATACAGTAAACCTGAAGTGGAGCATCGGAATCTCTAACAAGTGTCACAGGAATGGTTCAAAACATAGTCAGTAAGAAGAGTCAGTCCTCTTGTACTTAAGTCGGCACTGTGCCTTTTGTATTTAATTCCGAAGCAATTTCTGTGTTTCATCGTCAATAAGTAGGTCCAAGGGATACAGTAAACCTGGAGTGAAACATCGGAATCTGTAACTAGTGTCACAGGGACGGTTCAAAACATAGACAGTAAGATGAGTCAGTATCCTTGTACTTAAGTCTTCATTGTGCCTTTTCTATTTAATTCCGATGCAATTTCTGTGTTTCATCGTCAATAAGAAGGTCCAAGGGATACAGTAAACCCGAAATGAACCATCGGAATCTATAACTAGTGTCACAGGAATGGTTCAAAACAGAGACAGTAGGAGAAGTCAGCCTACATGTACTTAAGTCGGCATTGTGCCTTTTGTTTTTAATTCCGATGCAATTTCTGTGTTTCATCGTCAATAAGAAGGTCAGAGGGATACAGTAAATCTGATGTGAAGCACCGGAATCTATAACTAGTGTCACACGAATAGTTCAAAACATAGTCAGTAAGAAGACTCAGTCTTCTTGTACTTATGTCGTCATTGTGCCTTTTGTATTTAATTCTGATGCAATTTCTGTGTTTCAACGTCAATAAGAAGGTGAGAGGGATACAGTAAACCTGAAGTGAAGCATCGGAATCTCTAACAAGTGTCACAGGAATGGTTCAAAACATAGTCAGTAAGAAGAGTCAGTCTTCTTGTACTTAAGTCGGCACTGTGCCTATTGTATTTAATTCCGATGCAATTTCTGTGTTTCATCGTCAATAAGAAGGTCCAAGGGATACAGTAGACCTGAATTGAAGCATCGGAATCTATAACTAGTGTCACAGGAATGGTTCAAAACATAGACAGTAAGAAGAGTCAGTCTTCTTGTACTTAAGTCGGCATTGTGCCTATTGTATTTAATTCCGTAGCAATTTCTGTGTTTCATCGTCAATAAGAAGCCAGAGGGATACAGTAAACCTGAAGTGAAGCATCGGAATATATAACTAGTGCCACAGGAATGGTTCAAAACATAGACAGTAAGAAGAGTCAGTCTTCTTGTACTTAAGTCATCATTGTGCCTTTTATATTTAATTCTGATGCAATTTCTGTGTTTCATCGTCAATAAGAAGGTCCAAGGGATACAGTAAACCTGAAGTGAAGCATCGGAATCTATAACTAGTGGCACAGGAATGGTTCAAAACATTGACAGTAAGATGAGTCAGTATTCTTGTACTTAAGTCATCATTGTGCCTTTTCTATTTAATTCCGATGCAATTTCTGTGTTTCATCGTCAATAAGAACGTCCAAGGGATACAGTAAACCTGAAGTGAAGCATCGGAATCTATAACTAGTGTCACAGGAATGGTTAAAAACATAGACATGAGGAAGAGTCAGTCTTCTTGTACTTAAGTCGGCATTGTGCCTTTTGAATTTAATCCGATGGAATTTCTGTGTTTCATCGTCAATAAGAAGGTCCAAGGGATACAGTAAACCTGAAATGAACCATCGGAATCTATAACTAGTGTTACAGGAATTTTTCAAAACATAGACAGTAGGAAAAGTCAGTCTACATGTACTTAAGTCGGCATTGTGCCTTTTGTATTTAATTCCGATGCAATTTCTGTGTTTCATCGTCAATAAGAAGGTCAGAGGGATACAGTAAATCTGATGTGAAGCATCACAATCTATAACTAGTGTCACAGGAATAGTTCAAAACATAGTCAGTAAGAAGAGTCAGTCTTCTTGTACTGAAGTCGGCATTGTGCCTACTGTATTTAATTCCGATGCAATTTCTGTGTTTCATCGTCAATAAGAAGGTCCAAGGGATACAGTAGACCTGAATTGTAGCATCGGAATCTATAACTAGTGTCACAAGAATGGTTCAAAGCATAGACGGTAAGAAGAGTCAGTCTTCTTGTACTTAAGTCGGCATTGTGCCTTTTGTAATTACTTCCGATGCGATTTCTGTGTTTCATCGTCAATAAGAAGGTGAGAGGGATACAGTAAACCTGAAGTGAGGCATCGGAAACTATAACTAGAGTCACAGGAATGGTTCAAAACAGAGACAGTAAGATGAGTCAGTCTTCTTGTACTTAAGTCATCATTGTGCCTTTTCTATTTAATTCTGGTGCAATTTCTGTGTTTCATCGTCAATAAGAAGGTCCAAGGGATACAGTAAACCTGGAGTGAAGCACCGGAATCTATAACTAGTGTCACAGGAATGGTTCTAAACATAGACTGTCGGGAGAGTCAGTCTTCTTGTACATTAGTCGGCATTGTGCCTTTTGTATTTAATTCCGATGCAATTTCTGTGTTTCATCGTCAATAAGAAGGTCCAAGGGATACAGTAAACCTGGAGTGAAGCATCGGAATCTATAACTAGTGGCACAGGAATGGTTCAAAGCATAGACAGTTGGAAGAGTCAGCCTTCTTGTACTTAAGTCGGCATTGTGTCCTTTGTATTTAATTGCGATGCAATATCTGTGTTTCATCGTCAATAAGAAGGTCCAAGGGATACGGTAAACCTGAAATGAACGATCGGAATCCATAACTAGTGTCACAGGAATGGTTCAAATCATAGACAGTAGGAAAAGTCAGTCTACATGTACTTAAGTCGGCATTGTGCCTTTTGTATTTAATACCGAAGCAATTTCTGTGTTTCATCGTCAATCAGAAGGTCAGAGGGATACATAAACCTGATGTGAAGCATCGGAGTCTATAACTAGTGTCACAGAAATAGTTCAAAACATAGACAGTAAGAAGAGTCAGTTTTCTTGTATTTAAGTCGGCATTGTGCCTTTTGTATTTATTTCCGATGCAATTTCTGTGTTTCATCGTCAGTAAGAAGGTCCAAGGGATACAGTAAACCTGGAGTGTAGCACCGGAATCTATAACTAGTGTCACAGGAATGGTTCAAAACATAGACTGTCAGAAGAGTCAGTCTTCTTGTACTTTGGTCGGCATTGTGCCTTTTGTATTTAATTCCGATGCAATTTCTGTGTTTCATCGTCAATAAGAGGGTCAGAGGGATACAGTAATCCTGAAGTTAAGCATCGGAAACTATGACTAGTGTCACAGGAATGCTTCAAAACATAGACAGTAAGAAGAGTCAGTATTCTTGTACTTAAGTCGGTATTGTGCCTTTTGGATTCAATTCCGATGCAATTTCTGTGTTTCATCGTCAGTAAGACGGTCCAAGGGATAGAGTAAACCTGGAGTGAAGCACCGGAATCTATAACGAGTGTCACAGGAATGGATCAACACATAGACTGTCGGAAGAGTCAGTCTTCTTGTACATTAGTCGGCAATGTGCCTTTTGTATTTCATTCCGATGCAATTTCTGTGTTTCATCTTCAATAAGAAGGTCCAAGGGATACAGTAAACCTGGAGTGAAGCATCGGAATCTATAACTAGTGTCACAGGAATGGTTTATAACATAGACTGTAGGAAGAGTAAGTCTTCTAGTTCTTAAGTCGGCATTGTGCCTTTTCTATTTAATTCCGATGCAATATCTGTGTTTCATCGTCAATAAGAAGGTCCAAGGGATACAGTAAAGCGACCGGCATCCATAACTAGTGTCACAGTAATGGTTCAAAACATAGACAGTAAGAAGAGTCAGTCTTCTTGTACTTAATTCGGCATTGTGTCTTTCGTATTTAATTCCGATGCAATATCTGTGTTTCATCGTCAATAAGAAGGTCTAAGAGATACAGTAAACTTGGAGTCAAGCATCGGAGTCTATAAGTAGTGTCACAGGAATGGTTCAAAGCATAGACAGTAAGAAGAGTCAGTCTTTTTTGTACTTAATTCGGCATTGTGCCTTTGTATTTAATTCTGATTCAATTTCTGTATTTCAACGTCAATAAGAAGGTCAGAGTGATACAGTAAACCTGAAGTGAAGCATCGGAATCTCTAACTAGTGTCACAGGAATGGTTAAAAACATAGTCAGTAAGAAGAGTCAGTCGTCTTGTACTAGTGTCGGCACTGTGCCTTTTGCATTTAATTCCGAAGCAATTTCTGTGTTTCATCGTCAATCAGTAGGTCCAAGGGATACAGTAAACCTGGAGTGAAACATCGGAATCCGTAACTAGTGTCACAGGGACGGTTCAAAACATAGACAGTAAGATCAATCAGTATTCTTGTACTTAAGTCGGCATTGTGCCTTTTCTATTTAATTACGATGCAATTTCTGTGTTACATCCTCAATAAGAAGGTCCAAGGGATACAGTAAACCTGAAGTGAAGCATCGGAAACTATAACTAGTGTCACAGGAATGGTTCAAAACACAGACAGTAAGAAGAGTCAGACTTCTTTTACTGAAGTCGGCATTGTGCATTTTGTATTTAATTCCGATGCAATTTCTGTGTTTCATCGTCAATAAGAAGTTCCAAGGGATACAGTAAACCTGGAGTGAAGCATCAGAGTCTATAACTAGTGTCACAGGAATGGTTCAAAGCATTGACAGTAAGAAGAGACAGACTTCTTGTACTTAATTCGGCATTGAGCCTTTTGAATTTAATTCCGATGCAATTTCTGTGTTTCATCGTCAATACGGATGTCCAAGGGATACAGTAATCCTGAAGTTAGGCATCGGAATCTATAACTAGTGTCACAGGAATGGTTCAAAACATAATCAGTAAGAGGAGTCAGTCTTCTTGTAGTTATGTCGGCATTGTGCCTATTGTATTTAATTCCGATGCAATTTCTGTGTTTCATCGTCAATAAGAAGGTCAGAGGGATACAGTAAATCTGATGTGAAGCACCGGAATCTATAACTAGTGTCACACGAATAGTTCAAAACATAGTCAGTAATAAGAGTCAGTCTTCTTGTACTTAAGTCTGCATTGTGACTATTGTATTTAATTCCAATGTAATTTCTGTGTTTCATCGTCAATAAGAAGGTCCAAGGGATACAGTAGACCTGAATTGAAGCATCGGAATCTATAACTAGTGTCACAGGAATGGTTCAAAACATAGACAGCAAGAAGAGTCAGTCTTCTTGTACTTAAGTCGGCATTGTGCCTATTGTATTTAATTCCGATGCAACTTCTGTGTTTCATCGTCAATAGGAAGCCAGAGGGATACAGTAAACCTGAAGTGAAGCATCGGAATCTATAACTAGAGCCACAGGAATGTTTCAAAACATTTCAGTAAGAAGAGTCAGTCTTCTTGTACTTAAGTCATCATTGTGCCTTTTCTATTTAATTCTGATGCAATTTCTGTGTTACATCGTCAATAAAAAGGTCCAAGGGATCCAGTAATCCTGAAGTTAAGCATCGGAATCTATAACTAGTGTCACAGGAATGGTTCAAAACATAGTCAGCAAGAAGAGTAAGTCTTCTTGTACTTAAGTCGGCATTGTGCCTTTTCAATTTAATTCCGATGCAATTTCTGTGTTTCATCGTCAATAAGAAGGTAAGAAGGTCCAAGGGATACAGTCAACCTGAAATGAACCATCGGAATCTATAACTAGTGTCACAGGAATGGTTCAAATCATAGACAGTAGGAAAAATTAGTCTACATGTACTTAAGTCGGCATTGTGCCTTTTGTATTTAATTCTGAAGCAATTTCTGTGTTTCATCGTCAATCAGAAGGTCAGAGGGATACATAAACCAGATGTGAAGCATCAGAATCTATAACTAGTGTCACAGGAATAGTTCAAAACATAGACAGTAAGAAGAGTCAGTTTTCTTGTACTTAAGTCGGCATTGTGCCTTTTGTATTTATATCCGATGCAATTTCTGTGTTTCATCGTCAGTAAGAAGGTCCAAGGGATACAGTAAACCTGGAGTGTAGCACCGGAATCTATAACTAGTGTCACAGGAATGGTTCAAAACATAGACTGTCAGAAGAGTCAGTCTTCTTGTACTTTAGTCGGCATTGTGCCTTTTGTATTTAATTCCGATGCAATTTCTGTGTTTCACCGTCAATAAGAGGGTCAGAGGGATACAGTAATCCTGAAGTTAAGCATCGGAATCTATGACTAGTGTCACAGGAATGGTTCAAAACATAGTCAGTAAGAAGAGACAGTATTCTTGTACGTAAGTCGGTATTGTGCCTTTTGTATTCAATTCCGATGCAATTTCTGTGTTTCATCGTCAGTAAGACGGTCCAAGGGATACAGTAAACCTGAAGTGAAGCATCGGAATCTATGACTAGTGTCACAGGGACGGTTCAAAACATAGACAGTGAGATGAGTCAGTATTCTTGTACTTATGTCGGCATTGTGCCTTTTCTATTTAATTCCGATGCAATTTCTGTGTTTCATCGTCAATAAGAAGGTTCAAGGGATACAGTAATCCTGGAGTGAAGCATGGGAATCTATAACTAGTGTCACAGGAATGGTTCAAAGCACAGACAGTAAGAAGAGTCAGACTTCTTTTACTTAAGTCGGTATTGTGCGTTTTGTATTTAATTCCGATTCAATTTCTGTGTTTCATCGTCAATAAAAAGGTCCAAGGGATACAGTAAACCTGGAGTGAAGCATCGGAGGCTATAACTAGTGTCACAGGAATGGTTCAAAACATAGACAGTAAGGAGAGTCAGTCTTCTTGTACCTAGTTCGGCATTGTGCCTTTTGTATTTAATTCCGATGCAATTTCTGTGTCTCATCGTCAATAACAACGTCAGAGGGATACAGTAAACCTGATGTGAAGCATCGGAATTTATAACTAGTGTCACAGGAATGGTTCAAAACATAGTCAGTATGAAGAGTCCGTCTTCCTGTACTTAAGTCGGTATTGTGCCTTATGAATTTAATTCCGATGCAATTTCTGTGTTTCATCGTCAATAAGAAGGGCCAAGGGATACAGTGAACCTGGAGTGAAGCATCGGAATCTATAACTAGTGTCACAGGGACGGTTCAAATCATAGACAGTAAGGTGAGTCAGTATTCTTGTTCTTTAGTCGGCATTGTGCATTTTGTATTTAATTCTGATGCAATTTCTGTGTTTCATCGTCAATAAGAAGGTCAGAGGGATACAGTAAACCTGAAGTGAAGCTTCGGAAACTATAACAAGTGTCACAGGGATAATTCAAATCATAGTCAGTAAGAAGAGTCAGTCTTCTTGTACTTAAATCGGCATTGTGCTCATTGTATTTAATTCCGATGCAATTTCTGTGTTTCATAGTCAATAAGAAGGTCCAAGGGATACAGTAAACCTGGAGTGAAGCATCGGAATCTATAACTAGTGTCACAGGGACGGTTCAAAACATAGACAGTAAGATGAGTCAGTATTCTTGTACTTAAGTCGGCATTGTGCCTTTTCTATATAATTCCGATGCAATTTCTGTGTTTCATCGTCAATAACAAGGTCCAAGGGATACAGTAAACCTGAAGTGAAGCATCGGAATCTATAACTAGTGTCACAGGAATGGTTTAAAGCATAGTCAGTAAGAAGAGTCAGTCTTCTTGTACTTAAGTCTGCATTGTGCCTATCGTATTTAATTCCGATGCAATTTCTGTGTATCATTGTCAATAAGAAGGTCCAAGGGATACAGTAGACCTGAATGGAAGCATCAGAATCTACAGCTAGTGTCACAGGAATGGTTCAAAACATAGACAGTAAGAAGAGTCAGTCTTCTTGTACTTAAGTCGGCATTGTGCCTTTTGTATTTAATTCCGATGCGATTTCTGTGTTTCATCGTCAATAAGAAGGTATGAGGGATACAGTAAACCTGAAGTGAAGCATCGGAATCTATAACTAGAGTCACAGGAATTGTTCAAAACAGAGACAGTAAGAAGAGTCAGTCTTGTTGTACGTAAGTCATGATTGTGCCTTTTCTATTTAATTCTGATGAAATTTCTGTGTTTCATCGTCAATAAGAAGGTCTAAGGGATACAGTAAACCTGCAGTGAAGCACCGGAATCTATAACTAGTGTCACAGGAATGGTTCTAAACATAGACTGTCGGAAGGGTCAGTCTTCTTGTGCATTAGTCGGCATTGTGCCTTTTGTATTTAATTCCGATGCCATTTCTGTGTTTCATCGTCAATAAGAAGGTCCAAGGGATACAGTAAACCTGGAGTGAAGCATCGGAATCTATGACTAGTGTCACAGGAATCGATCAAAACATAGACAGTTGGAAGAGTCAGCCTTCTTGTACTTAAGTCGGCATTGTGCCCTTTGTATTTAATTGCGATGCAATATCTGTGTTTCATTGTCAATAAGAAGGTCCAAGGGATACAGTAGACCTGAATGGAAGCATCTGAATCTACAGCTAGTGTCACAGGAATGGTTCAAAACATAGACAGTAAGAAGAGTCAGTCTTCTTGTACTTAAGTCGGCATTGTGCCTTTTGTATTTAATTCCGATGCGATTTCTGTGTTTCATCGTCAATAAGAAGGTATGAGGGATACAGTAAACCTGAAGTGAAGCATCGGAATCTATAACTAGTGTCACAGGAATGGTTCAAATCATAGACAGTAGGAAAAGTCAGACTACATGTACTTAATTCGGCATTGTGCCTCTTATATTTAATTCCGAAGCAATTTCTGTGTTTCATCGTCAATAAGAAGGTCAGAGGGATACATAAACCAGATGTGAAGCATCGGAATCTATAACTAGTGTCACAGGAATTGTTCAAAACATAGACAGTAAGAAGAGTCAGTTTTTTTGTACTTAAGTCGGCATTGTGCCTTTTGTATTTATTTCCGATGCAATTTCTGTGTTTCATCGTCAGTAAGAGGGTCCAAGGGACACAGTAAACCTGGAGTGTAGCACCGGAATCTATACCTAGTGTCACAGGAATGGTTCAAAACATAGACTGTCAGAAGAGTCAGTCTTCTTGTACTTTAGTCGGCATTGTGCCTTTTGTATTTAATTCCGATGCAATTTCTGTGTTTCATCGTCAATAAGAGGGTCAGAGGGATACAGTAATCCTGAAGTTAAGCATCGGAATCTATGACTAGTGTCACAGGAATCGTTCAAAACATAGACAGTAGAAAGAGTCAGTCTTCTTGTACTTCAGTCGGCATTGTGCCTATTGTGTTTAATTCCGATGCAATTTCTGTGTTTCATCGTCAACAAGAAGGTCATAGGGATACAGTAAACCTGGAGTGAAGCATCGGAATCTATAACTAGTGACACAGGGATGGTTCAAAACATAGACAGTAAGAAGTATCAGTCTTCTTGTACTTAAGTCGGCATTGTGCCTTTTGTATTTAATTCCGATGCAATTTCTGTGTTTCATCGTCAATAAGATGGTCAGAGGGATACAGTAAACCTGAAGCGAAGCATCGGAATTTATAACTAGTGTCACAGGAATGGTTCAAATCATAGTCAGTAAGAAGAGTCAGTCTTCTTGTACGTAAGTCATCATTGTGCCTTTCCTATTTAATTCTGATGCAAATTCTGTGTTTCATCGTCAATAAGAAGGTCCAAGGGATACAGTAAACCTGCAGTGAAGCACCGGAATCTATAACTAGTGTCACAGGAGTGGTTCCAAACATAGACTGTCGGAAGAGTCAGTCTTCTTGTACATTAGTCGGCATTGTGCCTTTTGTATTTAATTCCGAAGCAATTTCTGTGTTTCATCGTCAATAAGAAGGTCAGAGGGATACATAAACCTGATGTGAAGCATCGGAATCTATAACTAGTGTCACAGGAATAGTTCAAAACATAGACAGTAAGAGCAGTCAGTTTTTTTGTACTTAAGTCGGCATTGTGCCTTTTGTATTTATTTCCGATGCAATTTATGTGTTTCATCGTCAGTAAGGGGGTCCGAGGGATACAGTAAACCTGGAGTGTAGCACCGGAATCTATACCTAGTGTCACAGGAATGGTTCAAAACATAGACTGTCAGAAGAGTCAGTCTTCTTGTACTTTAGTCGGCATTGTGCCTTTTGTATTTAATTTCGATGCAATTTCTGTGTTTCATCGTCAATAAGAGGGTCAGAGGGATACAGAAATCCTGAAGTTAAGCATCGTAATCTATGACTAGTGTCACAGGAATCGTTCAAAACATAGACAGTTGGAAGAGTCAGTCTTCTTGTACTTCAGTCGGCATTGTGCCCATTGTGTTTAATTCCGATGCAATTTCTGTGTTTCATCGTCAATAAGAAGGTCATAGGGATACAGTAAACCTGGAGTGAAGCATCGGAATCTATAACTAGTGACACAGGGATGGTTCAAAGCATAGACAGTAAGAAGAATCAGTCTTCTTGTACTTAAGTCGGCATTGTGCGTTTTGTATTTAATTCCGATGCAATTTCTGTGTTTCATCGTCAATCAGTAGGTCCAAGGGATACAGTAAACCTGAAGTGAAGCATCGGAAACTATAACTAGTGTCACAGGAATGGTTCAAAACACAGACAGTAAGAAGAGTCAGACTTCTTTTACTGAAGTCGGCATTGTGCATTTTGTATTTAATTCCGATGCAATTTCTGTGTTTCATCGTCAATAAGAAGTTCCAAGGGATACAGTAAACCTGGAGTGAAGCATCAGAGTCTATAACTAGTGTCACAGGAATGGTTCAAAGCATTGACAGTAAGAAGAGACAGACTTCTTGTACTTAATTCGGCATTGAGCCTTTTGAATTTAATTCCGATGCAATTTCTGTGTTTCATCGTCAATACGAAGGTCCAAGGGATACAGTAATCCTGAAGTTAGGCATCGGAATCTATAACTAGTGTCACAGGAATGGTTCAAAACATAATCAGTAAGAGGAGTCAGTCTTCTTGTAGTTATGTCGGCATTGTGCCTATTGTATTTAATTCCGATGCAATTTCTGTGTTTCATCGTCAATAAGAAGGTCAGAGGGATACAGTAAATCTGATGTGAAGCACCGGAATCTATAACTAGTGTCACACGAATAGTTCAAAACATAGTCAGTAATAAGAGTCAGTCTTCTTGTACTTAAGTCTGCATTGTGACTATTGTATTTAATTCCAATGTAATTTCTGTGTTTCATCGTCAATAAGAAGGTCCAAGGGATACAGTAGACCTGAATTGAAGCATCGGAATCTATAACTAGTGTCACAGGAATGGTTCAAAACATAGACAGCAAGAAGAGTCAGTCTTCTTGTACTTAAGTCGGCATTGTGCCTATTGTATTTAATTCCGATGCAACTTCTGTGTTTCATCGTCAATAGGAAGCCAGAGGGATACAGTAAACCTGAAGTGATACATCGGAATCTATAACTAGAGCCACAGGAATGTTTCAAAACATTTCAGTAAGAAGAGTCAGTCTTCTTGTACTTAAGTCATCATTGTGCCTTTTCTATTTAATTCTGATGCAATTTCTGTGTTACATCGTCAATAAAAAGGTCCAAGGGATCCAGTAATCCTGAAGTTAAGCATCGGAATCTATAACTAGTGTCACAGGAATGGTTCAAAACATAGTCAGCAAGAAGAGTAAGTCTTCTTGTACTTAAGTCGGCATTGTGCCTTTTCAATTTAATTCCGATGCAATTTCTGTGTTTCATCGTCAATAAGAAGGTAAGAAGGTCCAAGGGATACAGTCAACCTGAAATGAACCATCGGAATCTATAACTAGTGTCACAGGAATGGTTCAAATCATAGACAGTAGGAAAAATTAGTCTACATGTACTTAAGTCGGCATTGTGCCTTTTGTATTTAATTCTGAAGCAATTTCTGTGTTTCATCGTCAATCAGAAGGTCAGAGGGATACATAAACCAGATGTGAAGCATCAGAATCTATAACTAGTGTCACAGGAATAGTTCAAAACATAGACAGTAAGAAGAGTCAGTTTTCTTGTACTTAAGTCGGCATTGTGCCTTTTGTATTTATTTCCGATGCAATTTCTGTGTTTCATCGTCAGTAAGAAGGTCCAAGGGATACAGTAAACCTGGAGTGTAGCACCGGAATCTATAACTAGTGTCACAGGAATGGTTCAAAACATAGACTGTCAGAAGAGTCAGTCTTCTTGTACTTTAGTCGGCATTGTGCCTTTTGTATTTAATTCCGATGCAATTTCTGTGTTTCACCGTCAATAAGAGGGTCAGAGGGATACAGTAATCCTGAAGTTAAGCATCGGAATCTATGACTAGTGTCACAGGAATGGTTCAAAACATAGTCAGTAAGAAGAGACAGTATTCTTGTACGTAAGTCGGTATTGTGCCTTTTGTATTCAATTCCGATGCAATTTCTGTGTTTCATCGTCAGTAAGACGGTCCAAGGGATACAGTAAACCTGAAGTGAAGCATCGGAATCTATGACTAGTGTCACAGGGACGGTTCAAAACATAGACAGTGAGATGAGTCAGTATTCTTGTACTTATGTCGGCATTGTGCCTTTTCTATTTAATTCCGATGCAATTTCTGTGTTTCATCGTCAATAAGAAGGTTCAAGGGATACAGTAATCCTGGAGTGAAGCATGGGAATCTATAACTAGTGTCACAGGAATGGTTCAAAGCACAGACAGTAAGAAGAGTCAGACTTCTTTTACTTAAGTCGGTATTGTGCGTTTTGTATTTAATTCCGATTCAATTTCTGTGTTTCATCGTCAATAAAAAGGTCCAAGGGATACAGTAAACCTGGAGTGAAGCATCGGAGGCTATAACTAGTGTCACAGGAATGGTTCAAAACATAGACAGTAAGGAGAGTCAGTCTTCTTGTACTTAGTTCGGCATTGTGCCTTTTGTATTTAATTCCGATGCAATTTCTGTGTCTCATCGTCAATAACAACGTCAGAGGGATACAGTAAACCTGATGTGAAGCATCGGAATTTATAACTAGTGTCACAGGAATGGTTCAAAACATAGTCAGTATGAAGAGTCCGTCTTCCTGTACTTAAGTCGGTATTGTGCCTTATGAATTTAATTCCGATGCAATTTCTGTGTTTCATCGTCAATAAGAAGGGCCAAGGGATACAGTGAACCTGGAGTGAAGCATCGGAATCTATAACTAGTGTCACAGGGACGGTTCAAATCATAGACAGTAAGGTGAGTCAGTATTCTTGTTCTTTAGTCGGCATTGTGCATTTTGTATTTAATTCTGATGCAATTTCTGTGTTTCATCGTCAATAAGAAGGTCAGAGGGATACAGTAAACCTGAAGTGAAGCTTCGGAAACTATAACAAGTGTCACAGGGATAATTCAAATCATAGTCAGTAAGAAGAGTCAGTCTTCTTGTACTTAAATCGGCATTGTGCTCATTGTATTTAATTCCGATGCAATTTCTGTGTTTCATAGTCAATAAGAAGGTCCAAGGGATACAGTAAACCTGGAGTGAAGCATCGGAATCTATAACTAGTGTCACAGGGACGGTTCAAAACATAGACAGTAAGATGAGTCAGTATTCTTGTACTTAAGTCGGCATTGTGCCTTTTCTATATAATTCCGATGCAATTTCTGTGTTTCATCGTCAATAACAAGGTCCAAGGGATACAGTAAACCTGAAGTGAAGCATCGGAATCTATAACTAGTGTCACAGGAATGGTTTAAAGCATAGTCAGTAAGAAGAGTCAGTCTTCTTGTACTTAAGTCTGCATTGTGCCTATCGTATTTAATTGCGATGCAATTTCTGTGTATCATTGTCAATAAGAAGGTCCAAGGGATACAGTAGACCTGAATGGAAGCATCAGAATCTACAGCTAGTGTCACAGGAATGGTTCAAAACATAGACAGTAAGAAGAGTCAGTCTTCTTGTACTTAAGTCGGCATTGTGCCTTTTGTATTTAATTCCGATGCGATTTCTGTGTTTCATCGTCAATAAGAAGGTATGAGGGATACAGTAAACCTGAAGTGAAGCATCGGAATCTATAACTAGAGTCACAGGAATTGTTCAAAACAGAGACAGTAAGAAGAGTAAGTCTTGTTGTACGTAAGTCATGATTGTGCCTTTTCTATTTAATTCTGATGAAATTTCTGTGTTTCATCGTCAATAAGAAGGTCTAAGGGATACAGTAAACCTGCAGTGAAGCACCGGAATCTATAACTAGTGTCACAGGAATGGTTCTAAACATAGACTGTCGGAAGGGTCAGTCTTCTTGTGCATTAGTCGGCATTGTGCCTTTTGTATTTAATTCCGATGCCATTTCTGTGTTTCATCGTCAATAAGAAGGTCCAAGGGATACAGTAAACCTGGAGTGAAGCATCGGAATCTATGACTAGTGTCACAGGAATCGATCAAAACATAGACAGTTGGAAGAGTCAGCCTTCTTGTACTTAAGTCGGCATTGTGCCCTTTGTATTTAATTGCGATGCAATATCTGTGTTTCATTGTCAATAAGAAGGTCCAAGGGATACAGTAGACCTGAATGGAAGCATCTGAATCTACAGCTAGTGTCACAGGAATGGTTCAAAACATAGACAGTAAGAAGAGTCAGTCTTCTTGTACTTAAGTCGGCATTGTGCCTTTTGTATTTAATTCCGATGCGATTTCTGTGTTTCATCGTCAATAAGAAGGTATGAGGGATACAGTAAACCTGAAGTGAAGCATCGGAATCTATAACTAGTGTCACAGGAATGGTTCAAATCATAGACAGTAGGAAAAGTCAGACCACATGTACTTAATTCGGCATTGTGCCTCTTATATTTAATTCCGAAGCAATTTCTGTGTTTCATCGTCAATAAGAAGGTCAGAGGGATACATAAACCAGATGTGAAGCATCGGAATCTATAACTAGTGTCACAGGAATTGTTCAAAACATAGACAGTAAGAAGAGTCAGTTTTTTTGTACTTAAGTCGGCATTGTGCCTTTTGTATTTATTTCCGATGCAATTTCTGTGTTTCATCGTCAGTAAGAGGGTCCAAGGGACACAGTAAACCTGGAGTGTAGCACCGGAATCTATACCTAGTGTCACAGGAATGGTTCAAAACATAGACTGTCAGAAGAGTCAGTCTTCTTGTACTTTAGTCGGCATTGTGCCTTTTGTATTTAATTCCGATGCAATTTCTGTGTTTCATCGTCAATAAGAGGGTCAGAGGGATACAGTAATCCTGAAGTTAAGCATCGGAATCTATGACTAGTGTCACAGGAATCGTTCAAAACATAGACAGTAGAAAGAGTCCAGTCTTCTTGTACTTCAGTCGGCATTGTGCCTATTGTGTTTAATTCCGATGCAATTTCTGTGTTTCATCGTCAACAAGAAGGTCATAGGGATACAGTAAACCTGGAGTGAAGCATCGGAATCTATAACTAGTGACACAGGGATGGTTCAAAACATAGACAGTAAGAAGTATCAGTCTTCTTGTACTTAAGTCGGCATTGTGCCTTTTGTATTTAATTCCGATGCAATTTCTGTGTTTCATCGTCAATAAGATGGTCAGAGGGATACAGTAAACCTGAAGCGAAGCATCGGAATTTATAACTAGTGTCACAGGAATGGTTCAAATCATAGTCAGTAAGAAGAGTCAGTCTTCTTGTACGTAAGTCATCATTGTGCCTTTCCTATTTAATTCTGATGCAAATTCTGTGTTTCATCGTCAATAAGAAGGTCCAAGGGATACAGTAAACCTGCAGTGAAGCACCGGAATCTATAACTAGTGTCACAGGAGTGGTTCCAAACATAGACTGTCGGAAGAGTCAGTCTTCTTGTACATTAGTCGGCATTGTGCCTTTTGTATTTAATTCCGAAGCAATTTCTGTGTTTCATCGTCAATAAGAAGGTCAGAGGGATACATAAACCTGATGTGAAGCATCGGAATCTATAACTAGTGTCACAGGAATAGTTCAAAACATAGACAGTAAGAGCAGTCAGTTTTTTTGTACTTAAGTCGGCATTGTGCCTTTTGTATTTATTTCCGATGCAATTTATGTGTTTCATCGTCAGTAAGGGGGTCCGAGGGATACAGTAAACCTGGAGTGTAGCACCGGAATCTATACCTAGTGTCACAGGAATGGTTCAAAACATAGACTGTCAGAAGAGTCAGTCTTCTTGTACTTTAGTCGGCATTGTGCCTTTTGTATTTAATTTCGATGCAATTTCTGTGTTTCATCGTCAATAAGAGGGTCAGAGGGATACAGAAATCCTGAAGTTAAGCATCGTAATCTATGACTAGTGTCACAGGAATCGTTCAAAACATAGACAGTTGGAAGAGTCAGTCTTCTTGTACTTCAGTCGGCATTGTGCCCATTGTGTTTAATTCCGATGCAATTTCTGTGTTTCATCGTCAATAAGAAGGTCATAGGGATACAGTAAACCTGGAGTGAAGCATCGGAATCTATAACTAGTGACACAGGGATGGTTCAAAGCATAGACAGTAAGAAGAATCAGTCTTCTTGTACTTAAGTCGGCATTGTGCGTTTTGTATTTAATTCCGATGCAATTTCTGTGTTTCATCGTCAATAAGAAGGTCCAAGGTATACAGTAAACCTGAAATGAACCATCGGAATCTATAACTAGTGTCACAGGAATGGTTCAAAACATAGACAGTAGGAAAAGTCAGTCTACATGACCTTAAGTCGGCATTGTGCCTTTTGTGTTTAATTCCGATGCAATTTCTGTGTTTCATCGTCAATAAGAAGGGCCAAGGGATACAGTGAACCTGGAGTGAAGCATCGGAATCTATAACTAGTGTCACAGGGACGGTTCAAATCATAGACAGTAAGGTGAGTCAGTATTCTTGTTCTTTAGTCGGCATTGTGCATTTTGTATTTAATTCTGATGCAATTTCTGTGTTTCATCGTCAATAAGAAGGTCAGAGGGATACAGTAAACCTGAAGTGAAGCTTCGGAAACTATAACAAGTGTCACAGGAATAATTCAAATCATAGTCAGTAAGAAGAGTCAGTCTTCTTGTACTTAAATCGGCATTGTGCTCATTGTATTTAATTCCGATGCAATTTCTGTGTTTCATAGTCAATAAGAAGGTCCAAGGGATACAGTAAACCTGGAGTAAAGCATCGGAATCTATAACTAGTGTCACAGGGACGGTTCAAAACATAGACAGTAAGATGAGTCAGTATTCTTGTACTTAAGTCGGCATTGTGCCTTTTCTATATAATTCCGATGCAATTTCTGTGTTTCATCGTCAATAACAAGGTCCAAGGGATACAGTAAACCTGAAGTGAAGCATCGGAATCTATAACTAGTGTCACAGGAATGGTTTAAAGCATAGTCAGTAAGAAGAGTCAGTCTTCTTGTACTTAAGTCTGCATTGTGCCTATCGTATTTAATTGCGATGCAATTTCTGTGTATCATTGTCAATAAGAAGGTCCAAGGGATACAGTAGACCTGAATGGAAGCATCAGAATCTACAGCTAGTGTCACAGGAATGGTTCAAAACATAGACAGTAAGAAGAGTCAGTCTTCTTGTACTTAAGTCGGCATTGTGCCTTTTGTATTTAATTCCGATGCGATTTCTGTGTTTCATCGTCAATAAGAAGGTATGAGGGATACAGTAAACCTGAAGTGAAGCATCGGAATCTATAACTAGAGTCACAGGAATTGTTCAAAACAGAGACAGTAAGAAGAGTCAGTCTTGTTGTACGTAAGTCATGATTGTGCCTTTTCTATTTAATTCTGATGAAATTTCTGTGTTTCATCGTCAATAAGAAGGTCTAAGGGATACAGTAAACCTGCAGTGAAGCACCGGAATCTATAACTAGTGTCACAGGAATGGTTCTAAACATAGACTGTCGGAAGGGTCAGTCTTCTTGTGCATTAGTCGGCATTGTGCCTTTTGTATTTAATTCCGATGCCATTTCTGTGTTTCATCGTCAATAAGAAGGTCCAAGGGATACAGTAAACCTGGAGTGAAGCATCGGAATCTATGACTAGTGTCACAGGAATCGATCAAAACATAGACAGTTGGAAGAGTCAGCCTTCTTGTACTTAAGTCGGCATTGTGCCCTTTGTATTTAATTGCGATGCAATATCTGTGTTTCATTGTCAATAAGAAGGTCCAAGGGATACAGTAGACCTGAATGGAAGCATCTGAATCTACAGCTAGTGTCACAGGAATGGTTCAAAACATAGACAGTAAGAAGAGTCAGTCTTCTTGTACTTAAGTCGGCATTGTGCCTTTTGTATTTAATTCCTATGCGATTTCTGTGTTTCATCGTCAATAAGAAGGTATGAGGGATACAGTAAACCTGAAGTGAAGCATCGGAATCTATAACTAGTGTCACAGGAATGGTTCAAATCATAGACAGTAGGAAAAGTCAGACTACATGTACTTAATTCGGCATTGTGCCTCTTATATTTAATTCCGAAGCAATTTCTGTGTTTCATCGTCAATAAGAAGGTCAGAGGGATACATAAACCAGATGTGAAGCATCGGAATCTATAACTAGTGTCACAGGAATTGTTCAAAACATAGACAGTAAGAAGAGTCAGTTTTTTTGTACTTAAGTCGGCATTGTGCCTTTTGTATTTATTTCCGATGCAATTTCTGTGTTTCATCGTCAGTAAGAGGGTCCAAGGGACACAGTAAACCTGGAGTGTAGCACCGGAATCTATACCTAGTGTCACAGGAATGGTTCAAAACATAGACTGTCAGAAGAGTCAGTCTTCTTGTACTTTAGTCGGCATTGTGCCTTTTGTATTTAATTCCGATGCAATTTCTGTGTTTCATCGTCAATAAGAGGGTCAGAGGGATACAGTAATCCTGAAGTTAAGCATCGGAATCTATGACTAGTGTCACAGGAATCGTTCAAAACATAGACAGTAGAAAGAGTCAGTCTTCTTGTACTTCAGTCGGCATTGTGCCTATTGTGTTTAATTCCGATGCAATTTCTGTGTTTCATCGTCAACAAGAAGGTCATAGGGATACAGTAAACCTGGAGTGAAGCATCGGAATCTATAACTAGTGACACAGGGATGGTTCAAAACATAGACAGTAAGAAGTATCAGTCTTCTTGTACTTAAGTCGGCATTGTGCCTTTTGTATTTAATTCCGATGCAATTTCTGTGTTTCATCGTCAATAAGATGGTCAGAGGGATACAGTAAACCTGAAGCGAAGCATCGGAATTTATAACTAGTGTCACAGGAATGGTTCAAATCATAGTCAGTAAGAAGAGTCAGTCTTCTTGTACGTAAGTCATCATTGTGCCTTTCTTATTTAATTCTGATGCAAATTCTGTGTTTCATCGTCAATAAGAAGGTCCAAGGGATACAGTAAACCTGCAGTGAAGCACCGGAATCTATAACTAGTGTCACAGGAGTGGTTCCAAACATAGACTGTCGGAAGAGTCAGTCTTCTAGTACATTAGTCGGCATTGTGCCTTTTGTATTTAATTCCGAAGCAATTTCTGTGTTTCATCGTCAATAAGAAGGTCAGAGGGATACATAAACCTGATGTGAAGCATCGGAATCTATAACTAGTGTCACAGGAATAGTTCAAAACATAGACAGTAAGAGCAGTCAGTTTTTTTGTACTTAAGTCGGCATTGTGCCTTTTGTATTTATTTCCGATGCAATTTATGTGTTTCATCGTCAGTAAGGGGGTCCGAGGGATACAGTAAACCTGGAGTGTAGCACCGGAATCTATACCTAGTGTCACAGGAATGGTTCAAAACATAGACTGTCAGAAGAGTCAGTCTTCTTGTACTTTAGTCGGCATTGTGCCTTTTGTATTTAATTTCGATGCAATTTCTGTGTTTCATCGTCAATAAGAGGGTCAGAGGGATACAGAAATCCTGAAGTTAAGCATCGTAATCTATGACTAGTGTCACAGGAATCGTTCAAAACATAGACAGTTGGAAGAGTCAGTCTTCTTGTACTTCAGTCGGCATTGTGCCCATTGTGTTTAATTCCGATGCAATTTCTGTGTTTCATCGTCAATAAGAAGGTCATAGGGATACAGTAAACCTGGAGTGAAGCATCGGAATCTATAACTAGTGACACAGGGATGGTTCAAAGCATAGACAGTAAGAAGAATCAGTCTTCTTGTACTTAAGTCGGCATTGTGCGTTTTGTATTTAATTCCGATGCAATTTCTGTGTTTCATCGTCAATAAGAAGGTCCAAGGTATACAGTAAACCTGAAATGAACCATCGGAATCTATAACTAGTGTCACAGGAATGGTTCAAAACATAGACAGTAGGAAAAGTCAGTCTACATGACCTTAAGTCGGCATTGTGCCTTTTGTGTTTAATTCCGATGCAATTTCTGTGTTTCATCGTCAATAAGAAGGGCCAAGGGATACAGTGAACCTGGAGTGAAGCATCGGAATCTATAACTAGTGTCACAGGGACGGTTCAAATCATAGACAGTAAGGTGAGTCAGTATTCTTGTTCTTTAGTCGGCATTGTGCATTTTGTATTTAATTCTGATGCAATTTCTGTGTTTCATCGTCAATAAGAAGGTCAGAGGGATACAGTAAACCTGAAGTGAAGCTTCGGAAACTATAACAAGTGTCACAGGAATAATTCAAATCATAGTCAGTAAGAAGAGTCAGTCTTCTTGTACTTAAATCGGCATTGTGCTCATTGTATTTAATTCCGATGCAATTTCTGTGTTTCATAGTCAATAAGAAGGTCCAAGGGATACAGTAAACCTGGAGTGAAGCATCGGAATCTATAACTAGTGTCACAGGGACGGTTCAAAACATAGACAGTAAGATGAGTCAGTATTCTTGTACTTAAGTCGGCATTGTGCCTTTTCTATATAATTCCGATGCAATTTCTGTGTTTCATCGTCAATAACAAGGTCCAAGGGATACAGTAAACCTGAAGTGAAGCATCGGAATCTATAACTAGTGTCACAGGAATGGTTTAAAGCATAGTCAGTAAGAAGAGTCAGTCTTCTTGTACTTAAGTCTGCATTGTGCCTATCGTATTTAATTGCGATGCAATTTCTGTGTATCATTGTCAATAAGAAGGTCCAAGGGATACAGTAGACCTGAATGGAAGCATCAGAATCTACAGCTAGTGTCACAGGAATGGTTCAAAACATAGACAGTAAGAAGAGTCAGTCTTCTTGTACTTAAGTCGGGATTGTGCCTTTTGTATTTAATTCCGATGCGATTTCTGTGTTTCATCGTCAATAAGAAGGTATGAGGGATACAGTAAACCTGAAGTGAAGCATCGGAATCTATAACTAGAGTCACAGGAATTGTTCAAAACACAGACAGTAAGAAGAGTCAGTCTTGTTGTACGTAAGTCATGATTGTGCCTTTTCTATTTAATTCTGATGAAATTTCTGTGTTTCATCGTCAATAAGAAGGTCTAAGGGATACAGTAAACCTGCAGTGAAGCACCGGAATCTATAACTAGTGTCACAGGAATGGTTCTAAACATAGACTGTCGGAAGGGTCAGTCTTCTTGTGCATTAGTCGGCATTGTGCCTTTTGTATTTAATTCCGATGCCATTTCTGTGTTTCATCGTCAATAAGAAGGTCCAAGGGATACAGTAAACCTGGAGTGAAGCATCGGAATCTATGACTAGTGTCACAGGAATCGTTCAAAACATAGACAGTTGGAAGAGTCAGCCTTCTTGTACTTAAGTCGGCATTGTGCCCTTTGTATTTAATTGCGATGCAATATCTGTGTTTCATTGTCAATAAGAAGGTCCAAGGGATACAGTAGACCTGAATGGAAGCATCTGAATCTACAGCTAGTGTCACAGGAATGGTTCAAAACATAGACAGTAAGAAGAGTCAGTCTTCTTGTACTTAAGTCGGCATTGTGCCTTTTGTATTTAATTCCGATGCGATTTCTGTGTTTCATCGTCAATAAGAAGGTATGAGGGATACAGTAAACCTGAAGTGAAGCATCGGAATCTATAACTAGTGTCACAGGAATGGTTCAAATCATAGACAGTAGGAAAAGTCAGACTACATGTACTTAATTCGGCATTGTGCCTCTTATATTTAATTCCGAAGCAATTTCTGTGTTTCATCGTCAATAAGAAGGTCAGAGGGATACATAAACCAGATGTGAAGCATCGGAATCTATAACTAGTGTCACAGGAATTGTTCAAAACATAGACAGTAAGAAGAGTCAGTTTTTTTGTACTTAAGTCGGCATTGTGCCTTTTGTATTTATTTCCGATGCAATTTCTGTGTTTCATCGTCAGTAAGAGGGTCCAAGGGACACAGTAAACCTGGAGTGTAGCACCGGAATCTATACCTAGTGTCACAGGAATGGTTCAAAACATAGACTGTCAGAAGAGTCAGTCTTCTTGTACTTTAGTCGGCATTGTGCCTTTTGTATTTAATTCCGATGCAATTTCTGTGTTTCATCGTCAATAAGAGGGTCAGAGGGATACAGTAATCCTGAAGTTAAGCATCGGAATCTATGACTAGTGTCACAGGAATCGTTCAAAACATAGACAGTAGAAAGAGTCAGTCTTCTTGTACTTCAGTCGGCATTGTGCCTATTGTGTTTAATTCCGATGCAATTTCTGTGTTTCATCGTCAATAAGAAGGTCATAGGGATACAGTAAACCTGGAGTGAAGCATCGGAATCTATAACTAGTGACACAGGGATGGTTCAAAGCATAGACAGTAAGAAGTATCAGTCTTCTTGTACTTAAGTCGGCATTGTGCCTTTTGTATTTAATTCCGATGCAATTTCTGTGTTTCATCGTCAACAAGATGGTCAGAGGGATACAGTAAACCTGAAGCGAAGCATCGGAATTTATAACTAGTGTCACAGGAATGGTTCAAATCATAGTCAGTAAGAAGAGTCAGTCTTCCTGTACGTAAGTCATCATTGTGCCTTTCCTATTTAATTCTGATGCAAATTCTGTGTTTCATCGTCAATAAGAAGGTCCAAGGGATACAGTAAACCTGCAGTGAAGCACCGGAATCTATAACTAGTGTCACAGGAGTGGTTCCAAACATAGACTGTCGGAAGAGTCAGTCTTCTTGTACATTAGTCGGCATTGTGCCTTTTGTATTTAATTCCGAAGCAATTTCTGTGTTTCATCGTCAATAAGAAGGTCAGAGGGATACATAAACCTGATGTGAAGCATCGGAATCTATAACTAGTGTCACAGGAATAGTTCAAAACATAGACAGTAAGAGCAGTCAGTTTTTTTGTACTTAAGTCGGCATTGTGCCTTTTGTATTTATTTCCGATGCAATTTATGTGTTTCATCGTCAGTAAGGGGGTCCGAGGGATACAGTAAACCTGGAGTGTAGCACCGGAATCTATACCTAGTGTCACAGGAATGGTTCAAAACATAGACTGTCAGAAGAGTCAGTCATCTTGTACTTTAGTCGGCATTGTGCCTTTTGTATTTAATTTCGATGCAATTTCTGTGTTTCATCGTCAATAAGAGGGTCAGAGGGATACAGAAATCCTGAAGTTAAGCATCGTAATCTATGACTAGTGTCACAGGAATCGTTCAAAACATAGACAGTTGGAAGAGTCAGTCTTCTTGTACTTCAGTCGGCATTGTGCCTATTGTGTTTAATTCCGATGCAATTTCTGTGTTTCATCGTCAATAAGAAGGTCATAGGGATACAGTAAACCTGGAGTGAAGCATCGGAATCTATAACTAGTGACACAGGGATGGTTCAATGCATAGACAGTAAGAAGAATCAGTCTTCTTGTACTTAAGTCGGCATTGTGCGTTTTGTATTTAATTCCGATGCAATTTCTGTGTTTCATCGTCAATAAGAAGGTCCAAGGTATACAGTAAACCTGAAATGAACCATCGGAATCTATAACTAGTGTCACAGGAATGGTTCAAAACATAGACAGTAGGAAAAGTCAGTCTACATGTACTTAAGTCGGCATTGTGCCTTTTGTGTTTAATTCCGATGCAATTTCTGTGTTTCATCGTCAATAAGATGGTCAGAGGGATACAGTAAACCTGAAGCGAAGCATCGGAATTTATAACTAGTGTCACAGGAATGGTTCAAATCATAGTCAGTAAGAATAGTCAGTCTTCTTGTACTTAAGTCGGTATTGTGCTTTTTGTATTTAATTCCGATTCAATTTCTGTGTTTCATCGTCACTAAGTATGTCAGAGGGATACAGTAAACCTGGAGTGTAGCATCGGAATCTATAACTAGTGTCACAGGGACGGTTCAAAACATAGACAGTGAGATGAGTCAGTATTCTTGTACTTATGTCGGCATTGTGCCTTTTCTATTTAATTCCGATGCAATTTCTGTGTTTCATCGTCAATAAGAAGGTTCAAGGGATACAGTAAACCTGGAGTGAAGCATCGGAATCTATAACTAGTGTCACAGGAATGGTTCAAAACACAGACAGTAAGAAGAGTCAGACTTCTTTTACTTAAGTCGGTATTGTGCGTTTTGTATTTAATTCCGATTCAATTTCTGTGTTTCATCGTCAATAAAAAGGTCCAAGGGATACAGTAAACCTGGAGTGAAGCATCGGAGGCTATAACTAGTGTCACAGGAATGGTTCAAAACATAGACAGTAAGGAGAGTCAGTCTTCTTGTACTTAGTTCGGCATTGTGCCTTTGTATTTAATTCCGATGCAATTTCTGTGTCTCATCGTCAATAACAACGTCAGCGGGATACAGTAAACCTGATGTGAAGCATCAGAATTTATAACTAGTGTCACAGGAATGGTTCAAACATAGTCAGTATGAAGAGTCCGTCTTCCTGTACTTAAGTCGGTATTGTGCCTTATGAATTTAATTCCGATGCAATTTCTGTGTTTCATCGTCAATAAGAAGGGCCAAGGGATACAGTGAACCTGGAGTGAAGCATCGGAATCTATAACTAGTGTCACACGGACGGTACAAATCATAGACAGTAAGATGAGTCAGTATTCTTGTTCTTTAGTCGGCATTGTGCATTTTGTATTTAATTCCGATTCAATTTCTGTGTTTCATCGTCACTAAGAACGTCAGTGGGATACAGTAATCCTGAAGTTAAGCATCGGAATCTATAACTAGTGTCACAGGAATGGTTCAAAACATAGTCAGTAAGAGGAGTCAGTCTTCTTGTACTTAAGTCGGCATTGTGCCTATTGTATTTAATTCCGATGCAATTTCTGTGTATCATTGTCAATAAGAAGGTCCAAGGGATACAGTAGACCTGAATAGAAGCATCAGAATCTACAGCTAGTGTCACAGGAATAGTTCAAAACATAGACAGTAAGAAGAGTCAGTCTTCTTGTACTTATGTCGGCATTGTGCCTTTTGTATTTAATTCCGATGCGATTTCTGTGTTTCATCGTCAATAAGAAGGTATGAGGGATACAGTAAACCTGAAGTGAAGCGTCGGAATCTATAACTAGTGTCACAGGAATGGTTCAAAACATAGACAGTAAGAGGATTCAGACTTCTTTACTTAAGTCGTTCTGTGTTTCATCGTCAATAAGAAGGTCCAAGAGATACTGTAAACCTGGAGTGATCATCGGAGTGTACAACTAGTGTCACAGGAATGGTTCAAAACATAGACAGTAAGAAGAGTCAGTCTTCTTGTACTTAATTCGGCATTGTGCCTTTTGTATTTAATTCTGATGCAATTTCTGTGTTTCATCGTCAATAAGAAGGTCAGAGGGATACGGTAAACCTGAAGTGAAGCTTCGGAAACTATAACTAGTGTCACAGGAATAATTCAAATCATAGTCAGTAAGAAGAGTCAGTCTTTTTGTACTTAAATCGGCATTGTGCTCATTGTATTTAATTCCGATGCAATTTCTGTGTGTCTTAGTCAATATGATGGTCCAAGGGATACAGTAAACCTGGAGTGAAGCATCGGAATCTATAACTAGTGTCACAGGGACGGTTCAAAACATAGACAGTAAGATGAGTCAGTATTCTTGTACTTAAGTCGGCTTTGTGCCTTTTCTATATAATTCCGATTAAATATCTGTGTTTCATCGTCAATAACAAGGTCCAAGGGATACAGTAAACCTGAAGTGAAGCATCGGAATCTATAACTAGTGTCACAGGAATGGTTTAAAGCATAGTCAGTAAGAAGAGTCAGTCTTCTTGTACTTAAGTCTGCATTGTGCCTATTGTATTTAATTCCGATGCAATTTCTGTGTATCATTGTCAATAAGAAGGTCCAAGGGATACAGTAGACCTGAATAGAAGCATCAGAATCTACAGCTAGTGTCACAGGAATAGTTCAAAACATAGACAGTAAGAAGAGTCAGTCTTCTTGTACTTATGTCGGCATTGTGCCTTTTGTATTTAATTCCGATGCGATTTCTGTGTTTCATCGTCAATAAGAAGGTATGAGGGATACAGTAAACCTGAAGTGAAGCATCGGAATCTATAACTAGAGTCACAGGAATGGTTCAAAACAGAGACAGTAAGAAGAGTTAGTCTTGTTGTACGTAAGTCATGATTGTGCCTTTTCTATTTAATTCTGATGCAATTTCTGTGTTTCATCGTGAATAAGAAGGTCCAAGGGATACAGTAAACCTGCAGTGAAGCACCGGAATCTATAACTAGTGTCACAGGAATGGTTCTAAACATAGACTGTCGGAAGGGTCAGTCTTCTTGTACATTAGTCGGCATTGTGCCTTTTGTATTTAATTCCGATGCCATTTCTGTGTTTCATCGTCAATAAGAAGGTCCAAGGGATACAGTAAACCTGGAGTGAAGCATCGGAATCTATGACTAGTGTCACAGGAATCGTTCAAAACATAGACAGTTGGAAGAGTCAGCCTTCTTGTACTTAAGTCGGCATTGTGCCCTTTGTATTTAATTGCGATGCAATATCTGTGTTTCATCGTCAATAAGAAGGTCCAAGGGATACAGTAAACCTGAAATGAACGATCGGAATCCATAACTAGTGTCACAGGAATGGTTCAAATCATAGACAGTAGGAAAAGTCAGACTACATGTACTTAATTCGGCATTGTGCCTCTTATATTTAATTCCGAAGCAATTTCTGTGTTTCATCGTCAATAAGAAGGTCAGAGGGATACATAAACCAGATGTGAAGCATCGGAATCTATAACTAGTGTCACAGGAATTGTTCAAAACATAGACAGTAAGAAGAGTCAGTTTTTTTGTACTTAAGTCGGCATTGTGCCTTTTGTATTTATTTCCGATGCAATTTCTGTGTTTCATCGTCAGTAAGAGGGTCCAAGGGATACAGTAAACCTGGAGTGATCATCGGAGTCTATAACTAGTGTCACAAGAATGGTTCAAAACATAGACAGTAAGAAGAGTCAGTCTTGTTGTACATAATTCGGCATTGTGCATTTTGTATTTTATTCTGATGCAATTTCTGTGTTTCATCGTCAATAAGAAGGTCAGAGGGATACAGTAAACCTGAAGTGAAGCATCGGAAACTATAAATAGTGTCACAGGAATAATTTAAACATAGTCAGTAAGAAGAGTCAGTCTTCTTGTACTTAAGTCGGTATTGTGCCTTTTGCATTTAATTCCGATACAATTTCTGTGTTTCATCGTCACTAACAAGGTCCAAGGGATACAGTAAACCTGGAGTGTGGCTTCGGAATCTATAACTAGTGTCACAGGAATGGTTCAAATCATAGACAGTAAGAAGAGTCAGACTTCTTGTACTTAATTCGGCATTGTGCCTTTTGTATTTAATTCTGATGCAATTTCTGTGTTTCGTCGTCAATAAGAAGGTCAGAGGGATACAGTAAACCTAAAGTGAAGCATCGGAATCTATAACTAGTGTCACAGGAATGGTTCAAATCATAGTCAGTAAGAAGAGTCAGTCTTCATGTACTTAAGTCGGCATTGTGCTTTTTGTATTAAATTCCGATGGAATTTCTGTGTTTCATCGTCAATAAGAAGGTCCAAGGGATACAGTAAACCTGGAGTGAAGCATCGGAATGTATAAATAGTGTCCCAGGGATGGTTCAAAACGTAGACAGTAAGAAGAGTCAGAATTCTTGTACGTAAGTCGGCATTGTGCCTTTTGTATTTAATTCCGATGCAATTTCTGTGTTTCATCGTCAATAAGAAGGTCAGAGGGATACAGTAATCCTTTAGTGAAGCATCGGAATCTATGACTAGTGTCACAGGAATGGTTCAAAACATAGTCAGTAAGAAGAGTCAGTCTTCTTGTACTTAAGTCGGTATTGTGCCTTTTGTATTTAATTCCGATGCAATATCTGTGTTTCATCGTCAATAAGAAGGTCCAAGGGATACATTAAACCTGAAGAGAAGCATCGGAATCTATAACTAGTGTCACTCGAATGGTTCAAAACATAGACAGTTGGAAGAATCAGTCTTCTTGTACTAAAGTCGGCATTGTGCGTTTTGTGTTTAATTCCGATGCAATTTCTGTGTTTCATCGTCAATAAGAAAGTCCAAGGGATACAGTAGACCTGAATGAAAGCATCAGAATCTATAGCTAGTGTCACAGGAATGGTTCAAAACATTGGCAGTAAGAAGAGTCAGTCTTCTTGTACTTAAGTCGAAATTGTGCCTTTTGTATTTAATTCGGATGCGATTTCTGTGTTTCATCGTCAATAAGAAGGTCAGAGGGATACAGTAAACCTGAGGTGAAGCTTCGGAAACTATAGCTAGTGTCACAGGAATAATTCAAATCATAGTCAGTAAGAAGAGTCAGTCTTCTTGTACTTAAATCGGCATTGTGCTCATTGTATTTAATTCCGATGCAATTTCTGTGTTTCATAGTCAATAAGAAGGTCCAAGGGATACAGTAAACCTGGAGTGAAGCATCGGAATCTATAACTAGTGTCACAGGGACGGTTCAAAACATAGACAGTAATAAGAGTCAGTATTCTTGTACTTAAGTCGGCATTGTGCCTTTTCTATTTAATTCCGATGCAATTTCTGTGTTTCATCGTCAATAAGAAGGTCCAAGGGATACCGTAAACCTGAAGTGAAGCATCGGAATCTATAACTAGTGTCACAGGAATGGTTTATAACATAGTCAGTAAGAAGAGTCAGTCTTCTTGTACTTAAGTCTGCATTGTGCATATTGTATTTAATTCCGATGCAATTTCTGTGTTTCATCGTCAATTAGAAGGTCCAAGGGATACAGTAGACCTGAATGGAAGTATCAGAATCTATAGCTAGTGTCACAGGAATGGTTCAAAACATAGACAGTAAGAAGAGTCAGTCTTCTTGTACTTAAGTCGGCATTGTGCCTTTTGTATTTAATTCCGAAGCAATTTCTGTGTTTCATCGTCAATAAGAAGGTCAGAGGGATACAGTAAACCTGAAGTGAAGCATCGGAATCTATAACTAGAGTCACAGGAATGGTTCAAAACAGAGACAGTAAGAAGAGTCAGTCTTGTTGTACGTAAGTCATCATTGTGCCTTTCCTATTTAATTCTGATGCAAATTCTGTGTTTCATCGTCAATAAGAAGGTCCAAGGGAGACAGTAAACCTGCAGTGAAGCACCGGAATCTATAACTAGTGTCACAGGAGTGGTTCCAAACATAGACTGTCGGAAGAGTCAGTCTTCTTGTACATTAGTCGGCATTGTGCCTTTTGTATTTAATTCCGAAGCAATTTCTGTGTTTCATCGTCAATAAGAAGGTCAGAGGGATACATAAACCTGATGTGAAGCATCGGAATCTATAACTAGTGTCACAGGAATAGTTCAAATCATAGACAGTAAGAGCAGTCAGTTTTTTTGTACTTAAGTCGGCATTGTGCCTTTTGTATTTATTTCCGATGCAATTTCTGTGTTTCATCGTCAGTAAGGGGGTCCGAGGGATACAGTAAACCTGGAGTGTAGCACCGGAATCTATACCTAGTGTCACAGGAATGGTTCAAAACATAGACTGTCAGAAGAGTCAGTCTTCTTGTACTTTAGTCGGCATTGTGCCTTTTGTATTTAATTTCGATGCAATTTCTGTGTTTCATCGTCAATAAGAGGGTCAGAGGGATACAGAAATCCTGAAGTTAAGCATCGTAATCTATGACTAGTGTCACAGGAATCGTTCAAAACATAGACAGCAGGAAGAGTCAGTCTTCTTGTACTTCAGTCGGCATTGTGCCTATTGTGTTTAATTCCGATGCAATTTCTGTAATTCATCGTCAATAAGAAGGTCATAGGGATACAGTAAACCTGGAGTGAAGCATCGGAATCTATAACTAGTGACACAGGGATGGTTCAAAGCATAGACAGTAAGAAGAATCAGTCTTCTTGTACTTAAGTCGGCATTGTGGGTTTTGTATTTAATTCCGATGCAATTTCTGTGTTTCATCGTCAATAAGAAGGTCCAAGGTATACAGTAAACCTGAAATGAACCATCGGAATCTATAACTAGTGTCACAGAAATGGTTCAAAACATAGACAGTAGGAGAAGTCAGTCTACATGTACTTAAGTCGGCATTGTGCCTTTTGTGTTTAATTCCGATGCAATTTCTGTGTTTCATCGTCAATAAGATGGTCAGAGGGATACAGTAAACCTGAAGCGAAGCATCGGAATTTATAACTAGTGTCACAGGAATGGTTCAAATCATAGTCAGTAAGAAGAGTCAGTCTTCTTGTACTTAAGTCGGCATTGTGCATTTTGTATTTAATTCCGATGCAATTTATGTGTTTCTTCGTCAATAAGAAGATTCAAGGGATATAGTAAACCTGAAGTGAAACATCGGAATCAATAACTAGTGTCACAGGAATGGTTCAAAACATAGACAGTAAGAAGAGTAAGTCTTGTTGTACATAATTCGGCATGGTGCATTTTGTAATTAATTCTGATGCAATTTCTGTGTTTCATCGTCAATAAGAAGGTCAGAGGGATACAGTAAATCTGAAGTGAAGCTTCGGAAACTATAACTAGTGTCATAGGAATAATTAAAATCATAGTCAGTAAGAAGGGTCAGTCTTCTTGTACTTAAGTTGGTATTGTGCCTTTTGCATTTAATTTCGATACAATTTCTGTGTTTCATCGTCACTAAGAAGGTCCAAGGGATACAGTAAGCCTGGAGTGTGGCATCGGAGTCTATAACTAGTGTCACAGGAATGGTTCAAATCATAGACAGTAAGAAGAGTCAGACTTCGTGTACTTAATTCAGCATTGTGCCTTTTGTATTTAATTGTGATGCAATTTCTGTGTTTCGTCGTCAATAAGAGGGTCAGAGGGATACAGTAAACCTAAAGTGAAGCATCGGAATCTATAACTAGTGTCACAGGAATGGCTCAAATCATAGTCAGTAAGAAGAGTCAGTCTTCTTGTACTTAAGTCGGCATTGAGCTTTTTGTATTTAATTCCGATGCAATTTCTGTGTTTCATCGTCAATAAGAAGGTCCAAGGGATACAGTAAACCTGGAGTGAAGCATCGGAATCTATAACTAGTGTCACAGGGACGGTTTAAAACATAGACAGTAAGATGAGTCTGTATTCTTGTACTTAAGTCGGCATTATGCCTTTTCTATTTAATTCCGATGCAATATCTGTGTTTCATCGGCAATAAGAAGGTCCAGGGGATACAGTAAACCTGAAGTGAAGCATCGGAATCTATAACTAGTGTCACAGGAATGGTTTAAAGCATAGTCAGTAAGAAGAGTCAGTCTTCTTGTACTTAAGTCTGCATTGTGCCTATTGTATTTAATTCCGATGCAATTTCTGTGTATCATTGTCAATAAGAAGGTCCAAGGGATACAGTAGACCTGAATAGAAGCATCAGAATCTACAGCTAGTGTCACAGGAATGGTTCAAAACATAGACAGTAAGAAGAGTCAGTCTTCTTGTTCTTATGTCGGCATTGTGCCTTTTGTATTTAATTCCGATGCGATTTCTGTGTTTCATCGTCAATAAGAAGGTATGAGGGATACAGTAAACCTGAAGTGAAGCATCGGAATCTATAACTAGAGTCACAGGAATGGTTCAAAACAGAGACAGTAAGAAGAGTTAGTCTTGTTGTACGTAAGTCATGATTGTGCCTTTTCTATTTAATTCTGATGCAATTTCTGTGTTTCATCGTCAATAAGAAGGTCCAAGGGATACAGTAAACCTGCAGTGAAGCACCGGAATCTATAACTAGTGTCACAGGAATGGTTCTAAACATAGACTGTCGGAAGGGTCAGTCTTCTTGTACATTAGTCGGCATTGTGCCTTTTGTATTTAATTCCGATGCCATTTCTGTGTTTCATCGTCAATAAGAAGGTCCAAGGGATACAGTAAACCTGAAATGAACGATCGGAATCCATAACTAGTGTCACAGGAATGGTTCAAATCATAGACAGTAGGAAAAGTCAGACTACATGTACTTAATTCGGCATTGTGCCTCTTATATTTAATTCCGAAGCAATTTCTGTGTTTCATCGTCAATAAGAAGGTCAGAGGGATACATAAACCAGATGTGAAGCATCGGAATCTATAACTAGTGTCACAGGAATTGTTCAAAACATAGACAGTAAGAAGAGTCAGTTTTTTTGTACTTAAGTCGGCATTGTGCCTTTTGTATTTATTTCCGATGCAATTTCTGTGTTTCATCGTCAGTAAGAGGGTCCAAGGGATACAGTAAACCTGGAGTGATCATCGGAGTCTATAACTAGTGTCACAGGAATGGTTCAAAACATAGACAGTAAGAAGAGTCAGTCTTGTTGTACATAATTCGGCATTGTGCATTTTGTATTTTATTCTGATGCAATTTCTGTGTTTCATCGTCAATAAGAAGGTCAGAGGGATACAGTAAACCTGAAGTGAAGCATCGGAAACTATAAATAGTGTCACAGGAATAATTTAAACATAGTCAGTAAGAAGAGTCAGTCTTCTTGTACTTAAGTCGGTATTGTGCCTTTTGCATTTAATTCCGATACAATTTCTGTGTTTCATCGTCACTAAGAAGGTCCAAGGGATACAGTAAACCTGGAGTGTGGCATCGGAATCTATAACTAGTGTCACAGGAATGGTTCAAATCATAGACAGTAAGAAGAGTCAGACTTCTTGTACTTAATTCGGCATTGTGCCTTTTGTATTTAATTCTGATGCAATTTCTGTGTTTCGTCGTCAATAAGAAGGTCAGAGGGATACAGTAAACCTAAAGTGAAGCATCGGAATCTATAACTAGTGTCACAGGAATGGTTCAAATCATAGTCAGTAAGAAGAGTCAGTCTTCATGTACTTAAGTCGGCATTGTGCTTTTTGTATTAAATTCCGATGGAATTTCTGTGTTTCATCGTCAATAAGAAGGTCCAAGGGATACAGTAAACCTGGAGTGAAGCATCGGAATGTATAAATAGTGTCTCAGGGATGGTTCAAAACGTAGACAGTAAGAAGAGTCAGAATTCTTGTACGTAAGTCGGCATTGTGCCTTTTGTATTTAATTCCGATGCAATTTCTGTGTTTCATCGTCAATAAGAGGGTCAGAGGGATACAGTAATCCTTTAGTGAAGCATCGGAATCTATGACTAGTGTCACAGGAATGGTTCAAAACATAGTCAGTAAGAAGAGTCAGTCTTCTTGTACTTAAGTCGGTATTGTGCCTTTTGTATTTAATTCCGATGCAATATCTGTGTTTCATCGTCAATAAGAAGGTCCAAGGGATACATTAAACCTGAAGAGAAGCATCGGAATCTATAACTAGTGTCACTCGAATGGTTCAAAAACATAGACAGTTGGAAGAATCAGTCTTCTTGTACTAAAGTCGGCATTGTGCGTTTTGTGTTTAATTCCGATGCATTTCTGTGTTTCATCGTCAATAAGAAGGTCCAAAGGGATACAGTAGACCTGAATGAAAGCATCAGAATCTATAGCTAGTGTCACAGGAATGGTTCAAAACATTGGCAGTAAGAAGAGTCAGTCTTCTTGTACTTAAGTCGAAATTGTGCCTTTTGTATTTAATTCGGATGCGATTTCTGTGTGTCATCGTCAATAAGAAGGTCAGAGGGATACAGTAAACCTGAAGTGAAGCTTCGGAAACTATAGCTAGTGTCACAGGAATAATTTCAAATCATAGTCAGTAAGAAGAGTCAGTCTTCTTGTACTTAAATCGGCATTGTGCTCATTGTATTTAATTCCGATGCAATTTCTGTGTTTTCATAGTCAATAAGAAGGTCCAAGGGATACAGTAAACCTGGAGTGAAGCATCGGAACCTATAACTAGTGTCACAGGGACGGTTCAAAACATAGACAGTAATAAGAGTCAGTATTCTTGTACTTAAGTCGGCATTGTGCCTTTTCTATTTAATTCCGATGCAATTTCTGTGTTTCAACGTCAATAAGAAGGTCCAAGGGATACCGTAAAACCTGAAGTGAAGCATCGGAATCTATAACTAGTGTCACAGGAATGGTTTATAACATAGTCAGTAAGAAGAGTCAGTCTTCTTGTTACTTAAGTCTGCATTGTGCATATTGTATTTAATTCCGATGCAATTTCTGTGTTTCATCGTCAATAAGAAGGTCCAAGGGATACAGTAGACCTGAATGGAAGTATCAGAATCTATAGCTAGTGTCACAGGAATGGTTCAAAACATAGACAGTAAGAAGAGTCAGTCTTCTTGTACTTAAGTCGGCATTGTGCCTTTTGTATTTAATTCCGATGCAATTTCTGTGTTTCATCGTCAGTAGAGGGTCCAAGGGATACAGTAAACCTGGAGTGATCATCGGAGTCTATAACTAGTGTCACAGGAATGGTTCAAAACATAGACAGTAAGAAGAGTCAGTCTTGTTGTACATAATTCGGCATTGTGCATTTTGTATTTTATTCTGATGCAATTTCTGTGTTTCATCGTCAATAAGAAGGTCAGAGGGATACAGTAAACCTGAAGTGAAGCATCGGAAACTATAAATAGTGTCACAGGAATAATTTAAACATAGTCAGTAAGAAGAGTCAGTCTTCTTGTACTTAAGTCGGTATTGTGCCTTTTGCATTTAATTCCGATACAATTTCTGTGTTTCATCGTCACTAAGAAGGTCCAAGGGATACAGTAAACCTGGAGTGTGGCATCGGAATCTATAACTAGTGTCACAGGAATGGTTCAAATCATAGACAGTAAGAAGAGTCAGACTTCTTGTACTTAATTCGGCATTGTGCCTTTTGTATTTAATTCTGATGCAATTTCTGTGTTTCGTCGTCAATAAGAAGGTCAGAGGGATACAGTAAACCTAAAGTGTAAGCATCGGAATCTATAACTAGTGTCACAGGAATGGTTCAAATCATAGTCAGTAAGAAGAGTCAGTCTTCATGTACTTAAGTCGGCATTGTGCTTTTTGTATTAAATTCCGATGGAATTTCTGTGTTTCATCGTCAATAAGAAGGTCCAAGGGATACAGTAAACCTGGAGTGAAGCATCGGAATGTATAAATAGTGTCTCAGGGATGGTTCAAAACGTAGACAGTAAGAAGAGTCAGAATTCTTGTACGTAAGTCGGCATTGTGCCTTTTGTATTTAATTCCGATGCAATTTCTGTGTTTCATCGTCAATAAGAGGGTCAGAGGGATACAGTAATCCTTTAGTGAAGCATCGAATCTATGACTAGTGTCACAGAATGGTTCAAAACATAGTCAGTAAGAAGAGTCAGTCTTCTTGTACTTAAGTCGGTATTGTGCCTTTTGTATTTAATTCCGATGCAATATCTGTGTTTCATCGTCAATAAGAAGGTCCAAGGGATACATTAAACCTGAAGAGAAGCATCGGAATCTATAACTAGTGTCACTCGAATGGTTCAAAACATAGACAGTTGGAAGAATCAGTCTTCTTGTACTAAAGTCGGCATTGTGCGTTTTGTGTTTAATTCCGATGCAATTTCTGTGTTTCATCGTCAATAAGAAGGTCCAAGGGATACAGTAGACCTGAATGAAAGCATCAGAATCTATAGCTAGTGTCACAGGAATGGTTCAAAACATTGGCAGTAAGAAGAGTCAGTCTTCTTGTACATAAGTCGAAATTGGTGCCTTTTGTATTTAATTCGGATGCGATTTCTGTGTTTCATCGTCAATAAGAAGGTCAGAGGGATACAGTAAACCTGAAGTGAAGCTTCGGAAACTATAGCTAGTGTCACAGGAATAATTCAATCATAGTCAGTAAGAAGAGTCAGTCTTCTTGTACTTAAATCGGCATTGTGCTCATTGTATTTAATTCCGATGCAATTTCTGTGTTTCATAGTCAATAAGAAGGTCCAAGGGATACAGTAAACCTGGAGTGAAGCATCGGAACCTATAACTAGTGTCACAGGACGGTTCAAAACATAGACAGTAATAAGAGTCAGTATTCTTGTACTTAAGTCGGCATTGTGCCTTTTCTATTTAAATTCCGATGCAATTTCTGTGTTTCAACGTCAATAAGAAGGTCCAAGGGATACCGTAAACCTGAAGTGAAGCATCGGAATCTATAACTAGTGTCACAGGAATGGTTTATAACATAGTCAGTAAGAAGAGTCAGTCTTCTTGTACTTAAGTCTGCATTGTGCATATTGTATTTAATTCCGATGCAATTTCTGTGTTTCATCGTCAATAAGAAGGTCCAAGGGATACAGTAGACCTGAATGGAAGTATCAGAATCTATAGCTAGTGTCACAGGAATGGTTCAAAACATAGACAGTAAGAAGAGTCAGTCTTCTTGTACTTAAGTCGGCATTGTGCCTTTTGTATTTAATTCCGAAGCAATTTCTGTGTTTCATCGTCAATAAGAAGGTCAGAGGGATACAGTAAACCTGAAGTGAAGCATCGGAATCTATAACTAGAGTCACAGGAATGGTTCAAAACAGAGACAGTAAGAAGAGTCAGTCTTGTTGTACGTAAGTCATCATTGTGCCTTTCCTATTTAATTCTGATGCAAATTCTGTGTTTCATCGTCAATAAGAAGCTCAAGGGATACAGTAAACCTGCAGTGAAGCACGGAATCTATAACTAGTGTCACAGGAGTGGTTCCAAACATAGACTGTCGGAAGAGTCAGTCTTCTTGTACATTAGTCGGCATTGTGCCTTTTGTATTAAATTCCGAAGCAATTTCTGTGTTTCATCCGTCAATAAGAAGGTCAGAGGGATACATAAACCTGATGTGAAGCATCGGAATCTATAACTAGTGTCACAGGAATAGTTCAAATCATAGACAGTAAGAGCAGTCAGTTTTTTGTACTTAAGTCGCATTGTGCCCTTTTGTATTTATTTCCGATGCAATTTCTGTGTTTCATCGTCAGTAAGGGGGTCCGAGGGATACAGTAAACCTGAGTGTAGCACGGAATCTATACCTAGTGTCACAGGAATGGTTCAAAAACATAGACTGTCAGAAGAGTCAGTCTTCTTGTACTTTAGTCGGCATTGTGCCTTTTGTATTTAATTTCGATGCAATTTTCTGTGTTTCATCGTCAATAAGAGGGTCAGAGGGATACAGAAATCCTGAAGTTAAGCATCGTAATCTATGGACTAGTGTCACAGGAATCGTTCAAAACATAGACAGTAGGAAGAGTCAGTCTTCTTGTACTTCAGTCGGCATTGTGCCTATTGTGTTTAATTCCGATGCATTTCTGTGTTCATCGTCAATAGAAGGACGTAGGGATACAGTAAACCTGGAGTGAAGCATCGGAATCTATAACTAGTGACACAGGGATGGTTCAAAGCATAGACAGTAAGAAGAATCAGTCTTCTTGTACTTAAGTCGGCATTGTGCGTTTTGTATTTAATTCCGATGCAATTTCTGTGTTTCATCGTCAATAAGAAGGTCCAAGGTATACAGTAAACCTGAAATGAACCATCGGAATCTATAACTAGTGTCACAGGAATGGTTCAAAACATAGACAGTAGAAAAGTCAGTCTACATGTACTTAAGTCGGCATTGTGCCTTTTGTGTTTCATTCCGATGCAATTTCTGTGTTTTCATCGTCAATACGATGGTCAGAGGGATACAGTAAACTGAAGCGAAGCATCGGAATTTATAACTAGTGTCACAGAATGGTTCAAATCATAGTCAGTAAGAAGATTCAGTCTTCTTGTACTTAAGTCGGCATTGTGCATTTTGTATTTAATTCCGATGCAATTTATGTGTTTCTTCGTCAATAAGAAGATTCAAGGGATATAGTAAACCTGAAGTGAAACATCGGAATCAATAACTAGTGTCACAGGAATGGTTCAAAACATAGACAGTTAGAAGAGTAAGTCTTGTTGTACATAATTCGGCATTGTGCATTTTGTAATTAATTCTGATGCAATTTCTGTGTTTCATCGTCAATAAGAAGGTCAGAGGGATACAGTAAATCTGAAGTGAAGCTTCGGAAACTATAACTAGTGTCACAGGAATAATTAAAATCATAGTCAGTAAGAAGGGTCAGTCTTCTTGTACTTAAGTCGGTATTGTGCCTTTTGCATTTAATTTCGATACAATTTCTGTGTTTCATCGTCACTAAGAAGGTCCAAGGGATACAGTAAGCCTGGAGTGTGGCATCGGAGTCTATAACTAGTGTCACAGGAATGGTTCAAATCATAGACAGTAAGAAGAGTCAGACTTCGTGTACTTAATTCAGCATTGTGCCTTTTGTATTTAATTGTGATGCAATTTCTGTGTTTCGTCGTCAATAAGAGGGTCAGAGGGATACAGTAAACCTAAAGTGAAGCATCGGAATCTATAACTAGTGTCACAGGAATGGCTCAAATCATAGTCAGTAAGAAGAGTCAGTCTTCTTGTACTTAAGTCGGCATTGAGCTTTTTGTATTTAATTCCGATGCAATTTCTGTGTTTCATCGTCAATAAGAAGGTCCATGGGATACAGTAAACCTGGAGTGAAGCATCGGAATCTAAAACTAGTGTCACAGGGACGGTTTAAAACATAGACAGTAAGATGAGTCTGTATTCTTGTACTTAAGTCGGCATTATGCCTTTTCTATTTAATTCCGATGCAATATCTGTGTTTCATCGGCAATAAGAAGGTCCAGGGGATACAGTAAACCTGAAGTGAAGCATTGGAATCTATAACTAGTGGTCACAGGAATGGTTAAAACATAGACAGTAGGAAGAGTCAGTCATCTTGTACTTAAGTCGGCATTGTGCCTATTTTATTTAATTCCCGATGGAATTTCTGTGTTTCATCATCAATAAGAAGGTCCAAGGGATACAGTAAACCTGGAGTGAAGCATCGGAATGTATAAATAGTGTCCCAGGGATGGTTCAAAACATAGACAGTAAGAAGAGTCAGCCTTCTTGTACGTAAGTCGGCATTGTGCCTTTTGTATTTAATTCCGATGCAATTTCTGTTTTTTCATCGTCAATAAGAAGGTCAGAGGGATACAGTAATCCTTTAGTGAAGCATCGGAATCTATGACTAGTCTCACAGGAATGGTTCAAAACATAGTCAGTAAGAAGAGTCAGTCTTCTTGTACTTAAGTGGTATTGTGCCTTTTGTATTTAATTCCGATGCAATATCTGTGTTTCATCGTCAATAAGATGGCCCACGGGATACAGTAAACCTGGAGTGAAGCATCGGAATCTATAACTAGTGTCACAGGGACGGTTTAAAACATAGACAGTAAGATGAGTCTGTATTCTTGTACTTAAGTCGTCATTATGCCTTTTCTATTTATTTCCGATGCAATATCTGTGTTTCATCGGCAATAAGAAGGTCCAAGGGATACAGTAAACCTGAAGTGAAGCATCGGAATCTATAACTAGTGTCACAGGAATGGTTCAATCATAGTCTGTAAGAAGAGTCAGTCTTCTTGTACTTAAGTCTTCATTCTGCCTTTTCTATTTAATTCTGATGCAATTTCTGTGTTTCATCGTCAATAAGAAGGTCCAAGGGATACAGTAAACCTGGAGGGAAGCATCGGAACCTATAACTAGTGTCACAGGAATGGTTCAAACCATAGACAGTGAGAAGAGTCAGACTTCTTTTACTTAAGTCGGCAATGTGTCTTTTGTATTTAATTCCTATCCTATTTCTGTGTTTCATCGTCAATAAGAAGGTCCAAGGGATACAGTAAACATGAGGTGAAGCATCGGAATAAAAAACTAGTGTCACAGGAATGGTTCAAAACATAGACAGTAGGAAGAGTCAGTCTTCTTGTACGTAAGTCGGTATTGTGCCTTTTCTATATAATTCCGATGCAATTTCTATGTTTCACCGGCAATAAGAAGGTCAGAGGGATACAGTAAACCTGAAGTGAATCATCGGAAACTACAACTAGTGTCGCAGGAATGGCTCAAAACATAGACAGTAGGAAGAGTCAGTCTTCTTGTACTTAAGTCGGCATTTTGCCTATTGTATTTAATTCCGATGCAATTTTTGTGTTTCATCGTCAATAAGACGGTCAGAGGGATACAGTAAACCTGAAGTGGAACATCGGAATTTATGACTAGTTTCACAGGAATGGTTCAGAACATAGTCAGTAAGAAGAGTCAGTCTTCTTGTACTTAAGTCGGTATTGTGCCTTCTGTATTTAATTCCGATGCAATTTCTGTGTTTCATCGTCAATAAGAAGGTCAGAGGGATACAGTAATCATGAAGTGAACCATCGGAATCTATGACTAGAGGCACAGGAATGGTTCAAAACATACTCAGTAAGAAGAGTCAGTCTTCTTGTACTTAAGTCGGTATTGTGCCTTTTGTATCTAATTCCGATGCAATTTCGGTGTTTCAATGTCAATAAGAAGGTCCAAGGGATACAGTAAACCTGATGTGAAGCATCGGAATCTGTAACTATTGTCACAGGAATGGTTCAAAGCATAGACAGTAAGAAGAGTCAGACCTCTTTTACTTATGACGGCATTGTGCCTTTTGTATTTAATTCCGATGCAATTTCTGTGTTTCATCGTCAATAAGAAGGTCCAAGGGATACAGTAAACCTGAAGTGAAGGATCGGAATCTATAACTAGTGTCACAGGAATGGTTCAAATCATAGTCAGTAAGAAGAGTCAGTCTTCTTGTACTTAAGACATCATTGTGCCTTTTCTATTTAATTCTGATGCAATTTCTGTGTTTCATCGTCAATAAGAAGGTCCAAGGGATACAGTAAACCTGGAGGGAAGCATCGGAATCTATAACTAGTGTCACAGGAATGGTTCAATACATAGACAGTAAGAAGAGTCAGACTTCTTTTACTTAAGTCGGCATTGTGCCTTTTGTATTTAATTCCGATGAAATTTCTGTGTTTCATCGTCAATAAGAAGGTCCAAGGGATACAGTAAACCTGAAGTGAAGCATCGGAATCTATAACTAGTGTCACAGGAATGGTTCAAATCATAGTCAGTAAGAAGAGTCAGTCTTCTTGTACTTAAGACATCATTGTGCCTTTTCTATTTAATTATGATGGAATTTCTGTGTTTCATCGTCAATAAGAAGGTCCAAGGGGTACAGTAAACCTGGGGTGAAGCATCGGAATCTATAACTATTGTCACAGGAATGGTTCAAAGCATAGACAGTAAGAAGAGTCAGACTTCTTTTACTTAAGTCGGCATTGTGCCTTTCCTATTTCATTCCGATGCAATTTCTGTGTTTCATCGTCAATAAGAAAGTCCAAGGGATACAGTGAACCTGAGGTGAAGCGTCGGAATCTATAACTAGTGTCACAGGAATGGTTCAAAACATAGACAGTAAGAAGAGTCAGTCTTCTTGTACTTAAGTCGGTATTGTGCCTTTTGTATTTAATTCCGTTGCAATTACTGTATTTTATCGTCAATAAGAATGTCCAAGGGATACAGTAAATCTGAAGTGAATCATCGGAATCTATAACTAGTGTCACAGAAATTGTTTAAATCATAGTCAGTGAGGAGAGTCAGTCTTCTTGTACTTAAGTCATCATTGTGCCTTCTCTATTTGATACTTATGCAATTTCTGTGTTTCATCGTCAGTAACACGGTCCAAGGGATACAGTAAACCTGGAGTAAAGCATCGGAGCCTATAACTAGTGTCACAGGAATGGTTCAAACCATAGACAGTAAGAAGAGTCAGACTTCTTTTACTTAAGTCCGCATTGTGCCATTTCTATTTAATTCCGATGCAATTTCTGTGTTTCATCGTCAATAAGAAGGTCCAAGGGATACAGTAAACCTGAGGTGAAGCATCGGAATCAATGACTAGTGTCACAGGAATGGTTCAAAGCATAGACAGTAGGAAGAGTCAGTCTTCTTGTATTTACGTCGGCATTTTGCCTATTGTATTTAATTCCGTTGCAATTTCTGTGTTTCATCGTCAATAAGAAGGTCCAAGGGATACAGTAAACCTGAAGTGAAGCATCGGAATAAAAAACTAGTGTCACAGGAATGGTTCGAAACATAGTCAGTAAGAAGAGTCAGTGTTCTTGTACTTAAGTCGGCATTGTGCTTTTTGTATTTAATTCCGATGCAATTTCTGTGTTTCAACGTCAATCAGAAAGTCCAAGGGATACAGTAAACCTGGAGTGAAGCGTCGAAATTTATAACTAGTGTCACAGGGACGGTTCAAAACATAGACAGTAAGATGAGTCAGTATTCTTGTACTTAAGTCGGCATTGTGGATTTTCTATGTAATTCCGATGCCATTTCTGTGTTTCATCGTCAATAGGAAGGTCCAAGGGATACAGTAAACCTGGGGTGAAGCATGGGAATCTATAACTAGTGTCCCAGGGATGGGTCAAAACACAGACAGTAAGAAGAGTCAGTCGTCTTGTACTTAAGTCTGCATTGTGCCTTTTGTGTATAATTCCAGTGCAATAACTGTGTTTCATCGTCAATAAGATTGTCTGAGGGATACAGTAATCCTGAAGTGAAGCATCGGAATCTATAACTAGTGTCACAGGAATGGTTCAAATCATAGTCAGTAAGAAGAGTGAGTCTTCTTGTACTTAAGACATTATTGTGCCTTTTCTATTTCATTCTGATGCAATTTCTGTGTTTCATCGTCAATAAGAAGGTCCAAGGGATACAGTAAACCTGGAGGGAAGCATCGGAATCTATAACTAGTGTCACAGGAATGGTTCAAAACATAGACAGTAAGAAGAGTCAGACTTCTTTTACTTAAGTCGGCATTGTGCCTTTTGTATTTAATTCCGATGCAATTTCTGTGTTTCATCGTCAATAAGAAGGTCCAAGGGATACAGTAAACCTGAAGTGAAGCATCGGAATCTATAACTAGTGTCACAGGAATGGTTCAAATCATAGTCAGTAAGAAGAGTCGGTCTTCTTGTACTTCAGACATCATTGTGCCTTTTCTATTTAATTATGATGGAATTTCTGTGTTTCATCGTCAATAAGAAGGTCCAAGGGATACAGTAAACCTGGAGTGAAGCATCGGAATCTATAACTATTGTCACAGGAATGGTTCAAAGCATAGACAGTAAGAAGAGTCAGACTTCTTTTACTTAAGTCGGCATTGTGCCTTTTCTATCTCATTCCGATGCAATTTCTGTGTTTCATCGTCAATAAGAAAGTCCAAGGGATACAGTAAACCTGACGTGAAGCATCGGAATCTATAACTAGTGTTAAAGGAATGGTTCAAAACATAGACAGTAAGAAGAGTCAGTCTTCTTGTACTTAAGTCGGTATTGTGCCTTTTGTATTTAATTCCGTTGCAATTTCTGTATTTTATCGTCAATAAGAATGTCCAAGGGATACAGTAAATCTGAAGTGAATCATCGGAATCTATAACTAGTGTCACAGGAATGGTTTAAATCATAGTCAGTGAGGAGAGTCAGTCTTCTTGTACTTAAGTCATCATTGTGCCTTTTCTATTTGATACTTATGCAATTTCTGTGTTTCATCGTCAATAACAAGGTCCAAGGGATACAGTAAACCTGGGGTGAAGCATGGGAATCCATAACTAGTGTCCCAGGGATGGTTCAAATCATAGACAGTAAGAAGAGTCAGTCTTCTTGTACTTAAGTCGGCATTGTGCCTTTTGTATATAATTCCTGTGCAATAACTGTGTTTTATCGTAAATAAGATGGTCAGAGGGATACAGTAATCCTGAAGTGAAGCATCGGAATCTATGACTAGTGTCACAGGAATGGTTCAAACATAGTCAGTAAGAAGAGTCAGTCTTCTTGTGCTTTAGTCAACATTGTGCTTTTTCTATTTAATACTGATGCGATTTCTGTGTTTCATCGTCAATAAGAAGGTCCAAGGGATACTGTAAACCTGGAGTGAAGCATCGGAGTCTATAACTAGTGTCACAGGAATGGTTCAAAGCATAGACAGTAACAAGAGTCAGTCTTCTTGTACTTAATTCGGCATTGTGCCTTTTGTATTTAATTCTGATGCAATTTCTTTGTTTCATCGTCAATAAGAAGGTCAGAGGGCTACAGTGAACCTGAAGTGAAGCATCGGAATCTATAACTAGTGTCACAGGAATGGTTCAAAACATAGTCAGTAAGAAGGGTCAGTCTTCTTGTACTTAAGTCATCATTGTGCCTTTCCTATTTAATTCTGATGCAATTTCTGTGTTTCATCGTAAATAAGAATGTCAAAGGGATACAGTAAACCTGGAGTGAAGCATCGGAATCTATAACTAGTGTCACAGGAACGGTTCAAAACATAGACAGTAAGAAGAGTCAGACTTCTTTTACTTAAGTCTGCATTGTGCCTTTGTATTTATTTCCGATGCAATTTCTGTGTTTCATCGTCAATAAGAAGGTCCAAGGGATATAGGAAACCTGGAGTGAAGCATCGGAGTCTATAACTAGTGTCACAGGAATGGTTCAAAGCATAGACAGTAAGAAGAGTCAGTCGTCTTGTACTTAAGTCGGCATTGTGCCTTTTGTATTTAATACCGATGCAATTTCTGTGTTTCATCGTCAATAAGAAGGTCATAGGGATATAGTAATCCTGACGTGATGCATCGGAATCTATGACTAGTGTCACAGGAATGGTTCAAAACATAGTCACTAAGAAGAGTCAGTCTTCTTGTACTTAAGTCGGTATTGTGCCTTTTGAATTTAATTCCGTTGCAATTTCTGTATTTTATCGTCAACAAGAAGGTCCAAGGGATACAGTAAATCTGAAGTGAATCATCGGAATCTATAACTAGTGTCACAGGAATGGTTTAATTCATAGTCAGTGAGGAGAGTCAGTCTTCTTGTACTTAAGTCTTCATTGTGCCTTTTCTATTTAATTCTGATGCAATTTCTGTGTTTCATCGTCAATAAGAAGGTCCAAGGGATACAGTAAACCTGGAGTAAAGCATCGGAATCTATAACTAGTGTCACAGGAATGGTTCAAACCATAGACAGTAAGAAGAATCAGACTTCTTTTACTTAAGTCCGCATTGTGCCATTTCTATTTAATTCCGATGCAATTTCTGTGTTTCATCGTCAATAAGAAGGTCCAAGGGATACAGTAAACCTGAAGTGAAGCATCGGAATAAAAAACTAGTGTCACAGAAATGGTTCAAAACATAGTCAGTAGGAAGAGTCAGTCTTCTTGTACTTAAGTCGGTATTCTGCCTTTTTCTATTTAATTCCGATGCAATTTCTGTGTTTCATCGTCAATAAGAAGGTCAGAGGGATTCAGTAAACCTGAGGTGAAGCTTCGGAATCAATGATTAGTGTCACAGGAATGGTTCAAAACATAGACAGTAGGAAGAGTCAGTCTTCTTGTATTTACGTCGGCATTTTGCCTATTGTATTTAATTCCGTTGCAATTTCTGTGTTTCATCGTCAATAAGAAGGTCCAAGGGATACAGTAAACCTGAAGTGAAGCATCGGAATAAAAAACTTGTGTCACAGGAATGGTTCGAAACATAGTCAGTAAGAAGAGTCAGTCTTCTTGTACTTAAGTCGGCATTGTGCTTTTTGTATTTAATTCCGATGCAATTTCTGTCTTTCAACGTCAATCAGAAGGTCCAAGGGATACAGCAAACCTGGAGTGAAGCATCGAAATCTATAACTAGTGTCACAGGGACGGTTCAAAACATAGACAGTAAGATGAGTCAGTATTCTTGTACTTAAGTCGGCATTGTGCCTTTTCTATGTATTTCCGATGCAATTTCTGTGTTTCATCGTCAATAGGAAGGTCCAAGGGATACAGTAAACCTAGAGTGAAACATTGGAATCTATACCTAGTGTCCCAGGGATGGTTCAAAACATAGACAGTAAGAAGAGTCAGTCTTCTTGTACTTAAGTCGGCATTGTGCCTTTTGTATATAATTCCTGTGCAATAACTGTGTTTCATCGTCAATAAGATGGTCAGAGGGATACAGTAATCCTGAAGTGAAGCATCGGCATCTATGACTAGTGAACAGGAATGGTTCAAACATAGTCAGTAAGAAGAGTCAGTCTACTTGTACTTAAGTCGGTTCTGTGCCTTTTGTATTTAATTCTGATGCCATTTCTGTGTTTCATCGTCAATAAGAAGGTCCAAGGGATACAGTAAACCTAGAGTGAAACATTGGAATCTATACCTAGTGTCCCAGGGATGGTTAAAAACATAGACAGTAAGAAGAGTCGGGCTTCTTGTACATAAGTCGGCACTGTGCCTTTTGTAATTATTTCCGATGCAATTTCTGTGTTTCATCGTCAATAAGAAGGTCCAAGGGATACAGTAAACCTGAAGTGAGGCATCGGAATCTATAACTAGTGTCACAGGAATGGTTCAAAGCATAGTCAGTAAAAAGAGACAGTCTTCTTGTACTTAAGTCATCTTTGTGCCTTTTCTATTTAATTCTGATGCCATTTCTGTGTTTCATCGTCAATAAGAAGGTCCAAGGGATACAGTAAACCTGGAGTGAAGCATCGGAATCTATAACTAGTGTCTCAGGAATGGTTCAAATCATAGACAGTAAAAAGAGTCAGTCTTCTTGTACTTAAGTCATCATTGTGCCTTTTGTATTTAATTCCGATGCAATTTCTGTGTTTCATCGTCAATAAGAAGGTCCAAGGGATACAGTTAACCTGGAGTGAAGCATCGGAGTTTATAACTAGTGTCCAGGAATGGTTCAAAACATAGACTGTAAGAAGAGTTAGTGTTCTTGTACATAAGTCGGCATTGTGCCTTTTGTATTTAATTCCGATGCAATTTCTGTGTTTCATCTTCAATAAGAAGATCAGAGGGATACAGTAATCCTGATGTTAAGCATCGGAATCTATGACAAGTGTCACAGGAATGGTTCAAAACATAGTCAGTAAGAAGGGTCAGTCTTCTTGTACTTAAGTCGGTATTGTGCCTTTTGTATTTAATTCCGATGCAATTTCTGTGTTTCATCGTCAATAAGAAGGTCCAAGGGATACAGTAAAACTGAAGTGAAGCATCGGAATCTATGACTAGTGTCACAGGAATGGTTGAAAACATAGACAGTAGGAAGAGTCAGTCTTCTTGTACTTAAGTCGGCATTTTGCCTATTGTATTTAATTCCAATGCAATTTCTGTGTTTCATCGTCAATAAAAAGGTCCAAGGGATACAGTAAACCTAGAGTGAAGCATCGGAATCTATAACAAGTGTCCCAGGGATGTTTCAAAACATAGACAGTAAGAAAAGTCGGTCCTTTTGTACTTAAGTCGGCGTTGTGCCTATTGTAATTAATTAAGATGCAATTTCTGTGTTTCATCGTCAATAAGAAGGTCAGAGGAATACAGTAATCCTGAAGAGAAGCATCGAAATCTATGACTAGTGTCACAGGAATGGTTCAATACATAGTCAGTAAGAAGAATCAGTCTTCCTGTTCCTAAGTCAATATTGTGCCTTTTGTATTTAATTCCGACGCAAATTTTGTGTTTCATCGTCAATAAGAAGGTAAGAGGGATACAGTAAACCTGAAGTGAAGCATCGGAATCTATAACTAGTGTGACAGGAATGGTTCAAATCATAGTCTGTAAAAAGAGTCAGTCTTCTTGTACTTAAGTCATCATTGTGCCTTTTGTATTTAATTCCGATGCAATTTCTGTGTTTCATCGTCAATAAGATGGTCGAAGGGATACAGTAAGCCTGGGGTGAAGTATCGGAGTCTATAACTAGTGTCCAGGAATGGTTCAAAACATAGTCAGTAAGAAGAGTCAGTCTTCTTGTACTTAATTCGGTATTGTGCCTTTTGTATTTCATTCTGATGCAATTTCTGTGTTTCATCGTCAATAAGAAGGTCACAGGGATACAGTAAACCTGAAGTGAAGCATCGGAATCTACTACTAGTGTAACAGGAATGGTTCAAAACGTAGTCAGAAAGAAGAGTCAGTCTTCATGTACTTAAGCCGGTATTGTGCCTTTTGTATTTAATTCCGATGCAATTTCTGTGTTTCAATGTCAATAAGAAGGTCCACGGGATACAGTAAACCAGAAGTGAAGCATCGGATTCTATAACTAGTGTCACAGGAATGGTTCAAACCATAGTCAGTAAGAACAGTCAGTCATCTTGTACTTAAATCATCATTATGCCTTTTCTATTTCATTCTGATGCAATTTCTGTGCTTCATCGTAAATAAGAAGGTCCAAGGGATACAGTAAACCTGGAGTGAAGCATCGGAATCTATAACTAGGGTCACACGAATGGTTCAAAACATAGACAGTAAGAAGAGTACGTCTTCTTGTACTTAAGTCGGCATTGTGCCTTTTGTATTTAATTCCGATGCAATTTCAGTGTTTCATCGTCAATAAAAAGGTCCAAGGGATACAGTAAACCTGGAGTGAAGCATCGGAATCTATAACTAGTGTCACAGGAATGGTCCAAAACATAGACAGTAGGAAGAGTCAGTCTTCTTGTACTTAAGTCGGCATTTTGCCTATTGTATGTAATTCCGATCTAGTTTCTGTGTTTCATCGTCAATAAGAAGGTCCAAGGGATACAGTAAACCTAGAGTGAAGCATCGGAATCTATAACTAGTGTCCCAGGGATGGTTCAAAACATAGACAGTAAGAAGAGTCGGTGTTCTTGTACTTAAGTCGGCATTGCGCCTTTTGTAATTAATTCCGATGCATTTTCTGTGTTTCATCGTCAATAAGAAGGTCAGAGGGATACAGTAATCCTGAAGTGAAGCATCGGAATTTATAACTAGTGTCACAGCAATGGTTCAAAACATAGTCAGTAAGAAGAGTCAGTCTTCTTGTACTTAAGTCGGCATTGTGCTTTCTTTATTTAATTCCGATGCAATTCCTGTGTTTCATCGTCAATAAGAAGGTCCAAGGGATGTAGGAAACCTGGAGTGAAGCTTCAGAATCTATAACTAGTGTCACAGTAACGGTTCAAAGCATAGACAGTAAGATGAGTCAGTATTCTTGTACTTAAGTCGGCATTGTGCCTTTTCTATTTAATTCCGATGCAATTTCAGTGTTTCATCGTCAATAAGATGGTCCAAGGTATACAGTAAACCTGAAGTGAAGGATCGGAATCTATAACTAGTGTCACAGGAATGGTTCAAAACATAGACAGTAGGAAGAGTCAGTCTTCTTGTACTTAATTCGGCATTGTGAGTATTGTATTTAATTCCGATGCAATCTCTGTGTTTCGTCGTCAATAAGAAGGACCAAGGGATACAGTAAACATGGAGTGAAGCATAGGAATCTATAACTAGTGTACCAGGGATGGTTCAAAGCATAGACAGTAAGAAGAGTCAGTCTTCTTGTACTTAATTCGGCATTGTGCCTTTTGTATTTAATTCTGATGCAATTTGTGTGTTTCATCGTCAATAAGAAGGTCAGAGGGATACAGTAAACCTGACGTGAAGCATCGGAATCCATAACTATCGTCACAGGAACGGTTCAAAAGCATAGTCAGTAAGAAGAGTCAGTCTTCTTGTATTTTAGGCGGCATTGTGCTTTTTGTAACTAATTCCGATGCAACTTCTGTGTTTCATCGTCAACAAGAAGGACGAAGGGATACAGTAAACCTGGAGTGGAGCATCGGAATCTATAACTAGTGTCACATGGACGGTTCAAAACGTAGACAGTAAGATGAGTCAGTATTTTTGTACTTAAGTCGGCATTGTGCCTTTTCTATTTAATTCCGATGCAATTTCTGTGTCGCATCGTCAATAGGAAGGTCCAAGGGATACAGTAAACCTGAAGTGAAGCATCGGAATCTATAACTAGTGTCACAGGAATGGTTCAAAACATAGTCAGTAGGAGGAGTAAGCTTTCTTGTACTTAAGTCGGCAATGTGCCTTTCGTATTTAATTCCGATGCAATTTCTGTGTTTCATCGTCAATAAGAAGGTCGAAGGGATACAGTAAACCTGAAGTGAAGCATCGGAATCTATAACTAGTGTCACAGGAACGGTTCAAAACATAGTCAGTAAGAAGAGTCAGTCTTCTTGTAGTTAAGTTTGGCATTGTGCCTTTTCTATTTAATTCCGATGCAATTTCTGTGTTTCATCGTCTATAAGAAGGTCAGAGGGATACAGTAAACCTCAAGTGGAGCATCGGAATCTATAACTAGTGTCACAGGAATGGTTCAAACATAGACAGTTGGAAGAGTCAGTCTTCTTGTACTAAAGTCGGCTCTGTGCCTTTTGTATTTAGTTCCGATGCAATTTCTGTGTTTCATCGTCAATAAGAAGGTCCGAGGGATACAGTATACCTCAAGTGAAGCATCGGAATGTATAACTAGTGTCACAGGAATGGTTCAAAGCATAGTCAGTGAGAAGAGTCCGTCTTCTTGTACTTAAGTCGGCATTGTGCCTCTTCTATTTAACTCCGATGCAATTTCTGTGTTTCATCGTCAATAAGAAGGTCCAAGCGATACAGTAAACCTGGAGTGAAGCATCGGAATCTATAACTAGTGACACAGGAATGGTTCAAAACATGGACAGTAAGAAAGGTCTGTCTTCTTGTACTTAAGTCGACATTGTGCTTTTGTATTTAATTCCGATGAAATTTCTGTGTTTCATCGTCAATAAGAAGGTCCAAGGTGTACAGTACACCTGTAGTGAAGCATCAGAATCTATAACTAGTGTCACAGGAATGGTTCAAACCATAGACAGTAAGAGGAGTCAGTCTTCTTGTACGTAATTCGGCATTGTGCCTTTTGTATTTCATTCCGACGCATTTTCAGTGTTTCATCGTCAACAAGAACCTCAGAGGGATACAGTAAATCTGAAGTGAAGCCACGGAATCCATAACTAGTGGCACAGGAATGGTTCAAAAGATAGACAGTAAGAACAGTCAGTCTTCTTGTACTTAAGTCGGCATTGTGCCTTTTGTATTTAATTCCGATGTAATTTCTGTGTTTCATCGTCAATAGGAAGGTCAGAGGGATACAGTAAACGTGAAGTGAGGCATCGGAATCTATAACTAGTGTGGCAGGAATGGTTCAAAACATAGTCATCAAGAAGAGTCCGTCCTCTTGTAGTTAAGTCGGCATTGTGCTTTTTTATTTAATTCCGATGCAATTTCTGTGTTTCATCGTCAATAAGAAGGTCCAAGGTATACAGTGAACCTGGAGTGAAGCATCGGAATAAAAAACTAGTGTCACAGGAATGGTTCAAAACATAGTCTGTGAGAAGAGTCAGTTTTCTTTTACTTAAGTCGGCATTGTGTCTCTTCTATTTAACTCCGATGCAATTTCTGTGTTTCATCGTCAATAAGAAGGTCCAAGTGATACAGTAAACCTGGAGTGAAGCATCGGAATCTATAACTAGTGGCACAGGAATGGTTCAAAACATAGAAAGTAAGAAGAGTCAGTTTTCTTGTACTTAAGTGGGCATTGTGCCTTTTGTATTTAATTGCGATGCAATTTCTGTGTTTTATCTTCAGTAAGTAGATTAGAGGGATACAGTAAATCTGAAGTGAAGCTTCGGAATCCATAACTAGTGTCACAGGAATGGTTCAATACATAGTCAGTATGAAGAGTCCGTCTTCTTGTACCTAAGTCGGCATTTTGATTTTGTACCTAATTCCGATGCAATTTCTGTTTCATCGCCAATAAGAAGGTCCAAGGTTTAAGATAAACCCGGAGTGAAGCATCGGAATCTATAACTAGTGTCACAGGAATAGTTCAAACATAGACAGGAAGAGGAGTCAGTCTTCTTGTACGTAATTCGGCAATGTGCCTTTTGTATTTCATTCCGACGCAATTTCTGTGTTTCATCGTCAATAAGAACGTCAGAGGGATACAGTAAATCTGAAGTGAAGCATCGGAATCCTTAACTAGTGTCACAGGAATGGTTCAAAACTTAGACAGTAAGAAGAGTCAGGCTTCTTGTACTTAAGTCGGCATTGTGCCTTTTGTAATTAATTCCGATGTAATTCCTGTGTTTTATCGTCAATAAGATGGTCAGAGGGATACTGTCAACCTGAAATGAAACATCGGAATCCATAACTAGTGTCACAGGAATTGTTCAAAACATAGTCAGTAAGAAGAGTCAGTCTTCTTGTACTTATGTCGGCATTGTGCCTTTTCTATTTAATTCCGATGCGATTTCTGTGTCTCAGTGTCAATTGGAAGGTCCAAGGGATACAGTAAACCTTAAGTGAAGCATCGGAATCTATAACCAGTGTCACAGGAATGGTTCAAAACATAGTCAGTAAGAAGAGTCCGTCTTCTTGTACTTATGTCGGCATTGTGCCTCTTCTATTTAACTCCGATGCAATTTCTGTGTTTCATCGTCAATAAGAAGGTCCAAGCGATACAGTAAACCTGGAGTAAAGCATCGGAATCTATAACTAGTGTCACAAGTATGGTTCAAAACATAGTCAGTAAGAAGAGTCAGTCTTCCTGTTGTTAAGTCGGTATTGTGCCTTTTCTATTTAATTCCGATGCAATTTCTGTGTTTCATCGTCAATAAGAAGGTCCGAGGGATACAGTAACCTCAAGTGAAGCATCGGAATAAAAAACTAGTGTCACAGGAATGGTTCAAAACATAGAGAGTAGGAAGAGTCAGTCTTCTTGTACTTATGTCGGCATTGTGCTGTTTCTATTTAATTCCGATGCGATTTCTGTGTCTCATTGTCAATAGGAAGGTCCGAGGGATACAGTAATCCTGAAGTGAAGCATCGGAATCTATAACTAGTGTCACAGGAATGGTTCAAAGCATAGTCTGTAAGAAGAGTCAGTTTTCTTGTACTTAAGTCGGCATTGTGCCTCTTCTACTTAACTCCGATGCAATTTCTGTGTTTCATCGTCAATAAGAAGGTCCAAGTGATACAATAAACCTGGAGTGAAGCATCGGAATCTATAACTAGTGTCACCGGAATGGTTCAAAACATAGACAGTAAGAAGAGTCAGTCTTCTTGTACTTAAGTCGGCATTGTGCCTTTTGTATTTAATTCCGATTTAATTTCTGTGTTTTATCTTCAGTAAGTAGATTAATGGGATACAATAAATCTGAAGTCAAGCATCGGAATCCATAACTAGTGTCACAGGAATGGTTCAATACATAGTCAGTATGAAGAGTCCGTCTTCTTGTACCTATGTCGGCATTGTGATTTTGTACCTAATTCCGATGCAATTTCTGTTTCATCGTCAATAAGAAGGTCCAAGGTTTACAATAAACCTTGAGTGAAGCATCGGAATCTATAACTAGTGTCACAGGAATGGTTCAAAGCATAGACAGGAAGAGGAGTCAGTCTTCTTGTACGTAATTCGGCATTGTGCCTTTTGTATTTCATTCCGACGCAATTTCTGTGTTTCATCGTCAATAAGAACGTCAGAGGGATACAGTAAATCGGAAGTGAAGCATCGGAATCCTTAACTAGTGTCACAGGAATGGTTCAAAGCTTAGACAGTAAGAAGAGTCAGGCTTCTTGTACTTAAGTCGGCATTGTGCCTTTTGTAATTAATTCCGATGTAATTTCTGTCTTTTGTCGTCAATAAGATGGTCAGAGGGATACTGTAAACCTGAAATGAAACATCGGAATCTATAACTAGTGGCACAGGAAAGGTTCAAAACATAGTCAGTAAGAGGAGTCAGTCTTCTTGTACTTATGTCGGCATTGTCCCTTTTGTATTTAATTCCGATGCAATTTCTGTGTTTCATCGTCACTAAGAAGGTCAGTGGGATACAGTAATCCTGAAGTTAAGCATTGGAATCTATAACTAGTGTCACAAGAATGGTTCAAAACATAGTCAGTAAGAAGAGTCAGTCTTCCTGTAGTTAAGTCGGTATTGTGCCTTTTCTATTTAATTCCGATGCAATTTCTGTGTTTCATCGTGAATAAGAAGGTCCGAGGGATACCGTAACCTCAAGTGAAGCATCGGAATAAAAAACTAGTGTCACAGGAATGGTTCAAAACATAGAGAGTAGGAAGAGTCAGTCTTCCTGTACTTATGTGGGCATTGTGCTGTTTCTATTTCATTCCGATGCGATTTCTGTGTCTCATTGTCAATAGGAAGGTCCAAGGGATACAGTAAACCTGAAGTGAAGCATCGGAATCTATAACTAGTGTCACAGGAATGGTTCAAAACATAGTCAGTAAGAAGAGTCCGTCTTCTTGTACTTAAGTCGATATTGTGATTTTTTTTTAATTCCCATGCAATTTCTGTGTTTCATCGTCAATAAGAAGGTCCAAGGTATAGAGTAAACGTGGAGTCAAGCATCGGAATCCATAACTAGTGTCACAGGAATGGTTCAAAACATAGACAGTAAGATGAGTCCTTCTTCTTGTACTTAAGTCGACATTGTGCTTTTTTTATTTAATTCCGATGCTATTTCGGTGTTTCATCGTCAATAAGAAGGTCCAAGGTATACAGTAAACCTGGAGTGAAGCATCGGAATAAAAAACTAGAGTCACAGGAATGGTTCAAATATAGAGTGTAGGAAGAGGCAGTCTTCTTGTACTTAAGTCGGCATTGTGCCTTTTGTATTTAATTCCGATGCGATTTCTGTGTCTCATTGTCAATAGGAAGGTCCAAGGGATACAATAAACCTGAAGTGAAGCATCGGAATCTATAACTAGTGTCACAGGAATGGTTCAAAACATAGTCAGTAAGAAGAGTCAGTCTTCTTGTACTTTAGTCGGCATTGTGCCTTTTCTATTTAACTCCGATGCAATTTCTGTGTTTCATCGTCAATAAGAAGGTCCAAGCGATACAATAAACCTGGAGTGTAGCATCGGAATCTATAACTAGTGTCACAGGAATGGTTCAAAATATAGACAGTAAGAAGAGTCAGTCTTCTTGTACTTAAGTCGGCATTGTGCCTTTTGTATTTAATTCCGATGCAATTTCTGTGTTTTATCTTCAGTAAGTAGATTGGAGGGATACAGTAAATCTGAAGTGAAGCATCGGAATCCATAACTAGTGTCACAGGAATGGTTCAATACATAGTCAGTATGGAGAGTCCGTCTTCTTGTACCTAAGTCGGCATTGTGATTTTGTACCTAATTCCGATGCAATTTCTGTTTCATCGTCAATAAGAAGGTCCAAGGTTTACAATAAACCTGGAGTGAAGCATCGGAATCTATAACTAGTGTCACAGGAATGATTCAAAGCATAGACAGGAAGAGGAGTCAGTCTTCTTGTACGTAATTCGGCATTGTGCCTTTTGTATTTTATTCCGACGCAATTTCTGTGTTTCATCGTCAATACGAACGTCAGAGGGATACAGTAAATCTGAAGTGAAGCATCGGAATCCTTAACTAGTGTCACAGGAATGGTTCAAAACTTAGACAGTAAGAAGAGTCAGGCTTCTTGTACTTAAGTCGGCATTGTGCCTTTTGTAATTAATTCCGATGTAATTTCTGTGTTTTATCGTCAATAAGAAGGTCAGTGGGATACAGTAATCGTGAAGTTAAGCATTGGAATCTATAACTAGTGTCACAAGAATGGTTCAAAACATAGTCAGTAAGAAGAGTCAGTCTTCCTGTAGTTAAGTCGGTATTGTGCCTTTTCTATTTAATTCCGATGCAATTTCTGTGTTTCATCGTGAATAAGAAGGTCCGAGGGATACAGTAACCTCAAGTGAAGCATCGGAATAAAAAACTAGTGTCACAGGAATGGTTCAAAACATAGAGAGTAGGAAGAGTGAGTCTTCTTGTACTTATGTCGGCATTGTGCTGTTTCTATTTCATTCCGATGCGATTTCTGTGTCTCATTGTCAATAGGAAGGTCCAAGGGATACAGTAAACCTGAAGTGAAGCATCGGAATATATAACTGGTGTCACAGGAATGGTTCAAAACATAGTCAGTAAGAAGAGTCCGTCTTCTTGTACTTAAGTCGATATTGTGCCTTTATATTTAATTCCCATGCAATTTCTGTGTTTCATCGTCAATAAGAAGGTCCAAGGTATACAGTAAACCTGGAGTCAAGCATCGGAATCCATAACTAGTGTCACACCAATGGTTCAAATCATAGACAGTAAGATGAGTCCTTCTTCTTGTACATAAGTCAGCATTGTGTCTTTTGTATTTAATTCCGATGCAATTTCCGTGTTTCATCGTCAATAAGAAGGTCCAAGGGACACAGTAAACCTGAAGTAAAGCATCGAAATCTATAACTAGTATCACAGGAATGGTTCAAAACATTGACGGTAAGCAGAGTCAGTCGTCTTGTACTTAAGTCGACATTGTGCTTTTTTTATTTAATTCCGATGCAATTTCTGTGTTTCATCGTCAATAAGAAGGTCCAAGGGAGACAGTATACCTGGAGTGAAGCATCGCAATCTATAACTAGTGTCACAGGAATGGTTCAAAACACAGACATTAAGAAGAGTCAGACTTCTTTTACTTAAGTCCGCATTGTGCCTTTTTTATTTAATTCCGATGCAATTTCTGTTTTTATCGTCAACACGAAGGTCAGACGGATACAGTAAACCTGAAGTGAGGCATCGGAATCTATAACCAGTGTCGCAGGAATATTTCAAAACATAGTCAGTAAGAAGAGTCCGTCTTCTTGTACTTAAGTCGGCATTGTGCTTTTGTATTTAATTCCGATGCAATTTCTGTGTTTCATCGTCAATAAGAAGGTCCAAGGCATACAGTAAACCTGGAGTGAAGCATCGGAATATATAACTAGTGTCACAGGAATGGTTCAAAACATAGACAGTAAGAGGAGTCAGTCTTCTTGTACGTAATTCGGCATTGTGCCTTTTGTATTTCATTCCGACGCAATTTCTGTGTTTCATCGTCAATAAGAACGTCGGAGGGACACAGTATATCTGCAATGAAGCATCGGAATCCATAACTAGTGTCACAGGAATGGTTCAAAACATAGACAGTAAGAAGAGTCAGTCTTCTTGTACTTAAGTCGGCATTGTGCCTTTTGTATTTAATTCCGATGTAATTACTGTGTTTTATCGTCAATAAGAAGGTCAGACGGATACAGTAAACATGAAGTGAGGCATCGGAATCTATAACTAGTGTCGCAGGAATGGTTCAAAACATAGTCACTAAGAAGAGTCCGTCTTCTTGTACTTAAGTCGGCATTGTGCTTTTGTATTTAATTCCGATGCTATTTCTGTGTTTCATCGTCAATAAGAAGGTCCAAGGTATACAGTAAACATGGAGTGAAGCATCGGAATAAAAAACTACTGTCACAGGAATGGTTCAAATATAGAGAGTAGGAAGAGGCAGTCTTCATGTACTTAAGTCGGCATTGTGCCTTTTGTATTTAATTCCGATGCAATTTCTGTGTTTTATCGTCAATAAGAAGGTCAGAGGGATACAGTAAACCTGAAGTGAGGCATCGGAATCTATAACTAGTGTCGCAGGAACGGTTCAAAACATAGTAAGGAGAGTCCGTCGTCTTGCACCTAAGTCGGCATTGTGCTTTTGTATCTAATTCCGATGCAATTCCTGTGTTTCATCGTCAATATGAAGGTCCAAGGTATACAGTAAACCTGGAGTGAAGCATCGGAATCTATAACTAGTGTCACAGGGATGGTTCAAAACATAGACAGTAAGAGGAGTCAGTCTTCTTGTACGTAATTCGGCATTGTTAGTTTTGTATTTCATTCCGACGCAATTTCTGTGTTTCATCGTCAATAAGAACGTCAGAGGCATACAGTAAATCTGAAGTGAAGCATCGGTATCCATAACTAGTGTCACAAGAATGGTTCAAAACATAGACAGTAAGAAGCGTCAGTCTTCTTGTACTCAAGTCGGCATTGTGTCTTTTGTATCTAATTCCGATGTAATTTCTATGTTTTATCGTCAATAAGAAGGTCAGAGGGATACTGTAAACCTGAAATGAAACATCGGAATCTATAACTAGTGTCACAGGAATGGTTCAAAACATAGTCAGTAAGAAAAGTCAGTCTACTTCTATTTAAGTCGGCATTAGGCCTTTTGTATTTAATTCCGATGCAATTTGTGTGTTTCATCGTCACTAAGAAGGTCAGTGGGATACAGTGATCCTGAAGTTAAGCATCGGAAACTATAACTAGTGTCACAGGAATGGTTCAAAACATAGTCGGTAAGAAGAGTCAGTCTTCTTGTAGTTAAGTCGGTATTGTGAATTTTCTATTTAATTCCGATGCAATTTCTGTGTTTCATCGTCAATAAGAAAGTCAGAGGGATACAGTAAACCTGAAGTGAAGCATCGGAATCTATAACTAGTGTCACAGGAATGGTTCAAAACATAAACAATTGGAAGAGTCAGTCTTCTTGTACTTAAGTCGGCATTGTGCCTTTTATATTTAATTCCGGTGCAATTTCTATGTTTCATCGTAAATAAGAAGGTCCAAGGGATACAGTAAACCTGAAATGAACCATCGGAATCTATAACTAGTGTCACAGGAATGGTTCAAACCATAGACAGTAGGAGAAGTCAGTCTACACGTACTTAAGTCGACATTGTGCCTTTTGTATTCAATTCCGATGCAATGTCTGTGATTCACCGTCAATAAGAAGGTCAGAGGGATACAGTAAACCTGAAGTGAAGCATCGGAATCCACAACTAGTGTCACAGGAATGGTTCAAACATAGTCAGTAAGTAGAGTCAGTCTTCTTGTACTTAAGTAGGCATTGTGCATTTTGTATTTAATTCCGATGCAATTTGTGTGTTTCATCGTCAATAAGAAGGTCCAAGGGATACAGAAAACCTGAAGTGAAGCATCGGAATCTATAACTAGTGTCACAGGAAAAGTTCAACACATTGACAGTAGGAAGATTCAGTCTTCTTGTACTTATGTCGGCATTGTGCTGTTTCTATTTAATTCCGATACGATTTCTGTGTCTCATTGTCAATAGGAAGGTCCAAGGGATACAGTAAACCTGAAGTAAAGCATCGAAATCTATAACTAGAATCACAGGAATGGTTCAAAACATAGACAGTAAGATGAGTCCTTCTTCTTGTACATAAGTCAGCATTGTGCCTTTTGTTTTTAATTCCGATGCAATTTCTGTGTTTCATCGTCAATAAGAAGGTCCAAGGGATACAGTAAACCTGAAGTAAAGCATCGAAATCCATAACTAGTATCACAGGAATGGTTTAAAACATTGACAGTAAGCAGAGTCAGTCTTCTTGTACTTAAGTCGACATTGTGCTTTTTTTATTTAATTCCGATGCAATTTCTGTGTTTCATCGTCAATAAGAAGGTCCAAGGGAGACAGTATACCTGGAGTGAAGCATCGCAATCTATAACTAGTGTCACAGGAATGGTTCAAAACAGAGACAGTAAGAACAGTCAGACTTCTTTTTCTTAAGTCGGCATTGTGCCTTTTGTATTGAATTCCGATGCAATTTCTGTGTTTCATCGTCAATAAGAGGGTCCACGGGATACAGTAAACCCGGAGTGAAGCATCAGAGTCTATAACTAGTGTCACAGGAATGGTTCAAAACATAGACAGTAAGAAGAGTCAGTCTTCTTGTACTTAATTCGGCATTGTGCCTTTTGAATTAAATTCCGATGCAATTTCTGTGTTTCATCGTCAATAAGAAGGTCCGAGGGATACAGTAAAGCTCAAGAGAAACATCAGAATAAAAAAATTGTGTCACAGGAATGGTTCAAAGCATGGAGAGTAGGAAGTGGCAGTCTTCTTGTACTTAAGTCGGCATTGTGCCTTTTGTGTTTAATTCCGATGCAATTTCTGTGTTTTATCGTCAATACGAAGGTCAGACGGATACAGTAAACCTGAAGTGAGGCATCGGAATCTATAACTAGTGTCGCAGGAATGGTTCAAAACATAGTCAGTAAGAAGAGTCCGTCTTCTTGTACTTAAGTCGGCATTGTGCTTTTGTATTTAATTCCGATGCAATTTCTGTGTTTCATCGTCAATAAGAAGGTCCAAGGTATACAGTAAACCTGGAGTGAAGCATCGGAATAAAAAACTAGTGCCACAGGAATGGTTCAAAACATAGAGAGTAGGAAGAGGCAGTCTTCTTGTACTTAAGTCGGCATTGTGCCTTTTGTATTTAATTCCGATGCGATTTCTGTGTCTCATTGTCAATAGGAAGGTCCAAGGGATACAATAAACCTGAAGTGAAGCATCGGAATCTATAACTAGTGTCACTGGAATGGTTCAAAACATAGTCAGTAAGAAGAGTCAGTCTTCTTGTACTTATGTCGGCATTGTGCCTCTTCTATTTAACTCCGATGCAATTTCTGTGTATCATCGTCAATAAGAAGGTCCAAGCGATACAGTAAACCTGGAGTGTAGCATCGGAATCTATAACTAGTGTCACAGGAATGGTTAAAAGCATAGACAGTAAGAAGAGTCAGTGTTCTTGTACTTAAGTCGGCATTGTTCCTTTTGTATTTAATTCCGATGTAATTTCTGTGTTTTATCGTCAATAAGAAGGTCAGAGGGATACAGTAAACCTGAAGTGAGGCATCGGAATCTATAACTAGTGTCGCAGGAATGGTTCAAAACATAGTCAGTAAGAAGAGTCCATCGTCTTGCACCTAAGTCAGCATTGTGCTTTTGTATCTAATTCCGATGCAATTCCTGTGTTTCATCGTCAATAAGAAGGTCCAAGGTATACAGTAAACCTGGAGTGAAGCATCGGAATCTATATCTAGTGTCACAGGGATGGTTCAAAACACAGACAGTGAGAGGAGTTTTCTTTTTGTACGTAATTCGGCATTGTTAGTTTTGTATTTCATTCCGACGCAATTTCTGTTTTTCATCGTCAATAAGAACGTCAGAGGGATACAGTAAATCTGAAGTGAAGCATCGTAATCCATAACTAGTGTCACAAGAATGGTTCAAAACATATACAGTAAGAAGCGTCAGTCTTCTTGTACTCAAGTCAGCATTGTGTCTTTTGTATCTAATTCCGATGTAATTTCTATGTTTTATCGTCAATAAGAAGGTCAGAGGGATACTGTAAACCTAAAATGAAACATCGGAATCTATAACTAGTGTCACAGGAATGGTTCAAAACATAGTCAGTAAGAAGAGTCAGTCTACTTCTATTTAAGTCGGCATTGCGCTTTTTGTATATAATTCCGATGCAATTTGTGTGTTTCATCGTCACTAAGAAGGTCAGTGGGATACAGTGATCCTGAAGTTAAGCTTCGGAAACTATAACTAGTGTCACAGGAATGGTTCAAAACATAGTCAGTAAGAGGAGTCAGTCTTCTTGTAGTTAAGTCGGTATTGTGAATTTTCTATTTAATTCCGATGCAATTTCTGTGTTTCATCGTCAATAAGAAAGTCAGAGGGATACAGTCAACCTGAAGTGAAGCTTCGGAATCTATAACTAGTGTCACAGGAATGGTTCGAAACATAAACAGTGGGAAGAGTCAGTCTTCTTGTACTTAAGTCGGCATTGTACCTTTTATATTTAATTCCGGTGCAATTTCTGTGTTTCATCGTAAATATGAAGGTCCAAGGGATACAGTAAACCTGAAATGAACCATCGGAATGGATAACTAGTGTCACAGGAATGATTCAAACCATAGACAGTAGGAGACGTCAGTCTACACCTACTGAAGTCGGCATTGTGCCTTTTGTATTCAATTCCGATGCAATTTCTGTGTTTCACCGTCAATAAGAAGGTCAGAGGGATACAGTAAACCTAAAGTGAAGCATCGGAATCTATAACTAGTGTCACAGGAAAATTTCAAATCATTGACAGTAGGAAGATTCAGTCTTCTTGTACTTAAGTCGGTATTGTGTCTTTTCTATTTAATTCCGATGGAATTTCTGTGTTTCACCTTCAATAAGAGGGTCAGAGGGATACAGTAAACCTAGAGTGAAGCATCGGAATCTATAACTAGTGTCACAGGAATGGTTCAAAACAAAGACAGTAAGAAGAGTCAGTCTTCTTGTACTTAATTCGGCATTGTGCGTTCTGTATTTCATTTCGACGCAATTTCTGTGTTTCATCGTCAATAAGAACTTCAGAGGGATACAGTAAATCTGAAGTGAAGCATCGGAATCTATAACTAGTGTCACAGGAATGGTTCAAAACATAGACTGCAAGAAGAGTCAGTCTTCTTGTACTTAATTTGGCATTGTGCCTTTTGTATTTAATTCGGATGTAATTTCTGTGTTTTGTCGTCAATAAGAAGGTCAGAGGGATACAGTAAACCTGAAGTGAAGCATCAGAATCTATAACTAGTGTCACAGGAATGGTTCAAATCATAGTTAGCGAGAACAGTCTGTCTTCTTGTACTTATGTCAGCATTGTGCCTTTTGTATTTATGTCCGACGCAATTTCTGTGTTTCATCGCCAAAAGGAAGGTCCAAGGGATACAGTGAACCTGAAGTGAAGCATCAGAACCTATAACTAGTGTCACAGGAATGGTTCAAACATAGTCAATAAGAAGAGTCAGTCTTCTTGTACTTAAGTCGGCATTGTGCCTTTTGTATTTAATTCCGATGCAATTTCTGTGTTTCATCGTCAGTAAGAAAGTCAGAGGGATACAGTAAACTTGAAGTGAAGCATCGGAACCTATAACTAGTGTCACAGGAATGGTTCAAAAGATAGACAGTTGGAAGAGTCATTCCTCTTGTACTTAAGTCGGCATTGTGCCTTTTGTGTTTGATTCTGATGCAATTTCTGTGTTTCATCGTCAATAAGAAGGTCCGAGGGATACAGTAAACCTCAAGTGAAGCATCGGAATAAAAAGCTAGTGTCACAGGAATGGCTCAAAACATAGAGAGTAGGAAGAGTCAGTCTTCTTGTACTTAAGTCGGCACTGTGCCTTTTCTATTTAATTCCGATGCAATTTCTGTGTTTCATCGTCAATAAGAAGGTCCAAGGTATACAGCAAACCTGGAGTGTAGCATCGGAATCAATAACTAGTGTCATAGGAATGGTACAGAACATAGACAGTAAGATGAGTGAGTTCTCTTGTACTTAAGTCGGCATTGTGCCTTTTGTATTTAATTCCGACGCAATTTCTGTGTTTCATCGTCAATGAGAAGGTCCAAGAGATACAGTAAACCTGAAGTGAAGCAACCGAATCTATAACTAGTGTCCCAGGAATGGTTCAAAACATAGTCAGTAAGAAGAGTTAGACTTCTTGTACCTAAGTCGGGATTGTGCCTTTTGTATTTAATGCCGATGTAATTTCTGTGTTTCATCGTCAATATGACGGTCTAAGGGATACGATAAACCTGGAGTGAAGCATCGGAATCTATAACTAGTGTCACAGAAATGGTTCAAAGCATACACAGTAAGAAGAGTCAGTCTTCTTGTACTTAAGTCGTCATTGTGCCTTTTGTATATAATTCCGAAGCAATTTGTGTGTTTCATCGTCAATAAGAAGGTCCAAGGGGTACAGTAAACCTGAAGTGAAGCATCGGAATCTAAAACTAGTGTCACAGGAATGGTTCAAAACATAGACAGTAGGAGGAGTCAGTCCTCTTGTACTTAAGGCGGTATTGTGCCTTTTCTATTTAATTGGGATTCAATTTCTGAGTTTCATCGTCAATAAGCACGTAAGAGGGATACAGTAACTCTGAAGTGAAGCTTCGGAATCTATAACTAGTGTCACAGGAATGGTTCAAAACATAAAGAGTTGGAAGAGTCTGTCTTCTTAGACTTAGGTCGGAATTGTGCCTTTTGTATTTTATTCCGATGCAATTTCTGTGTTTCATCGTCCATAAGAAGGTCCGAGGGATACAGTAAACCTCAAGTTAAGCATTGGAATAAAAAACTTGTGTCACAGGAATGGTTCAAAACATAGAGAGTAGGAAGAGTCAGTCTTCTTGTACTTAACTCGGCATTGTGCTTTATCTATTTAATTCCGATTCGATTTCTGTGTCTCATCGTCAATAGGAAGGTCCAAAGGATACAGTAAACCTGACGTGAAGCGTCGGAATTTATAACTAGTGTCACAGGAATGGTTGAAAACATACACAGTAGGAAGAGTCAGTCTTCTTGTACTTAAGTCGGCATTGTGCCTATTGTATTTAATTCCGATGCAATTTCAGTGTTTCATCGTCAATAAGAAGGTCCAAAGGATACAGTAAACCTGGAGTGAAGCATCGGAATCTATAACTAGTGTCACAGGGATGGTTCAATACATAGACAGTAAGAAGAGTCTGTCTTCTTGTACTTAAATCGGCATTGTGCCTTTTGTATTTAATTCCGATGCAATTTCTGTGTTTCATCGTCAATAAGAAGGTCCGACGTATACAGTAATCCGGAAGTAAAGCAACGGAATCTATGACTAGTGTCACTGGAATGGTTCAAAACATAGTCAGTAAGAAGAGTCAGTCTTCTTGTACTTAAGTCGGTATTGTGCCTTTGTATTTAATTCCGATGCAATTTCTGTGTTTCATCGTCAATAAGAAGGTCCCAGGGATACAGTAAACGTGAAGTGAAGCATCGGAATCTATTACTAGTGTCACAGGAATGGTTCAAAACATAGTCAGTAAGAAGAGTCAGTCTTCTTGTACTTAAGTCTTCATTGTGAATTTTCTTTTTAATTCTGATGCAATTTCCGTGATTCATCGTCAATGAGAGAGTCAGAGGGATACAGTAAACCTGAAGTGAAGCATCGGAATCTATAACTTGTGTCACAGGAATGCTTCAAATCGCAGACAGTTGTAAGAGTCATTCCTCTTGTACTTAAGTCGGCATTGTGCCTTTTGTATTTGATTCCGATGCAATTTCCGTGTTTCATCGCCAATAAGAAGGTCCGAGGGATACAGTAAACCTCAAGTGAAGCATCGGAATAAAAAGCTAGTGTCACAGGAATGGCTCAAAGCATAGAGAGTAGGAAGAGGCAGTCTTCTTGTACTTAAGTCGGCCTTGTGCCTTTTCTATTTAATTCCGATGCGATTTCTGTGTCTCATTGTCAATAGGAATGTCCACGGGATACAGTAAACCTGAAGTGAAGGATCGGAATCTATAACTAGTGTCACAGGAATCTTTCAAAACATAGTCAGTAAGAAGAGTCAGTTTTCTTGTACTTAAGTCGGCATTGTGCCTCTTCTATTTAGCTCCGATGCAATTTCTGTGTTTTATCGTCAATAAGAAGGTCCAAGTGATACAGTAAACCTGGAGTGAAGCATCGGAATCTATAACTAGTGTCACAGGAATGGTTCAAAGCATAGACAGGAAGAGGAGTCAGTCTTCTTGTACGTAATTCGGCATTGTGCCTTTTGTATCTCATTCTGACGCAATTTCTGTGTTTCATCGTCAATAAGAACGTCAGAGTGATACAGTAAATCTGAAGTGAAGCATCGGAATCCATAACTAGCGTCACAGGAATGGTTCAAAACGTAGACAGTAAGAAGAGTCAGGCTTCTTGTACTTAAGTCGGCATTGTGCCTCTTGTAATTGATTCCGATGTAATTTCTGTGTTTTATCGTCAATAAGATTGTCAGAGGGATACTGTAAACCCGAAATGAAACATCGGAATCTATAACTAGTGTCACAGGAATGGTTCAAAACATAGTCAGTAAGAAGAGTCAGTCTTCTTGTACTGGAGTCGGCATTATGCCTTTTGTATTTAATTCAGATGCAATTTCTGAGTTTCATCGACACTAAGAAGGTCAGTGGGATACAGTAATCGTGAAGTTAAGCATTGGAATCTATAACTAGTGTCACAAGAATGGATAAAAGCATAGTCAGTAAGAAGAGTCAGTCTTCCTGTAGTTAAGTCGGTATTGTGCCTTTTCTATTTAATTCCGATGCAATTTCTGTGTTTCATCGTCAATAAGACGGTCCAAGGGAGACAGTATACCTGGAGTGAAGCATCGCAATCTATAACTAGTGTCACAGGGAATGGTTCAAAACACAGACAGTAAGAAGAGTCAGACTTCTATTACTTAAGTCGGCTTTGTTCCTTTTGTATTTAATTCCGATGCAATTTTGTGTTTCATCGTCAATAAGAGGGTCCACGGGATACAGTAAACCTGGAGTGAAGCATCAGAGTCTATAACTAGTGTCAGAGGAATGATTCAAAACATAGACAGTAAGAAGAGTCAGTCTTCTCGTACTTAATTCGGCATTGTGCCTTTTGTATTTAATTCCGATGCAATTTCTGTGTTTCATCGTCATAACAAGGTCAAGGGATACAGTAATCCTGAAGGTAAGCATCGGAATCTATAACTAGTGTCACAGGAATAGTTCAAAGAATGGACAGTAGGAAGAGTCAGTCTTCTTGTATTTAATTCGGTATTGTGCCATTTCTGTTTAATTCCGATGCATTTCAGTGTTTCATCGTCAATAAGAAGGTCAGAGGGATACAGTAAACCTGAAGTGAAGCATCCGAATCTATAACTAGTGTCACAGGAATGGTTCAAAACATAGACAGTTGGAAGACTCAGTCTTCTTGTACTTAAGTCGGCATTGTGCCTTTTGTATTTAATTCCGATGCAATTTCTGTGTTTCATCGTCAATAAGAAGGTCCGAGGGATACAGTAAACCTCAAGAGAAACATCAGAATAAAAAAATTGTGTCACAGGAATGGTTTCAAAGCATAGAGAGTAGGAAGTGGCAATCTTCTTGTACTTAAGTCGGCATTGTGCCTTTTGTATTTAATTCCGATGCAATTTCTGTGTTTCATCGTCAATAAGAAGGTCCGAGGGATACAGTAAACCTCAAGAGAAACATCAGAATAAAAAAATTGTGTCACAGGAATGGTTCAAAGCATAGAGAGCAGGAAGTGGCAATCTTCTTGTACTTAAGTCGTCATTGTGCCTTTGTATTTAATTCCGATGCAATTTCTGTGTTTTATCGTCAATACGAAGGTGAGACGGATACAGTAAACCTGAAGTGAGGCATCGGAATCTATAACTAGTGTCGCAGGAATAGTTCAAAACATAGTCAGTAAGAAGAGTCCGTCTTCTTGTACTTAAGTCGGCAATGTGCATTTGTATTTAATTCCGATGCAATTTCTGTGTTTGATCGTCAATAAGAAGGTCCAAGGCATACAGTAAATCTGGAGTGAAGCATCGGAATCTATAACTAGTGTCACAGCAATCGTTCAAAACATAGATAGTAAGAGGAGTCAGTCTTCTTGTACGTAATTCGGCATTGTGCCTTTTGTATTTCATTCCGACGCAATTTCTGTGTTTCATCGTCAATAAGAAGGTCCAAGGCATACAGTAAACCTGGAGTGAAGCTTCGGAATAAAAAACTAGTGTCACAGGAATGGTTCAAACATAGAGAGTAGGAAGAGGCAGTCTTCTTGTACTTAAGTCGGCATTGTGCCCTTTGTATTTAATTCCGATGTAATTTCTGTTTCATCGTCAATAGGAAGGTCAGAGGGAAACAGTAAACGTGAAGTGAGGCATCGGAATCTATAAGTAGTGTCGCAGGAATCAAAACATAGAGAGTAGGAAGAGGCAGGCCTCTTTTACTTAAGTCAACATTGTGCCTATTCTATTTAATTCCGATGCGATTTCTGTGTCTCATTGTCAATAGGAAGGTCCAAGGGATACAGTAAACCTAATGTGAGGGATCGGAATCTATAACTAGTGTCACAGGAATGGTTCAAAACAAAGTCAGTAAGAAGAGTCAGTTTTCTTGTACTTAAGTCGGCATTGTGCCTCTTCTATTTAACTCCGATGCAATTTCTGTGTTTCATCGTCAATAAGAAGGTCCAAGTGATACAGTAAACCTGGAGTGAAGCATCGGAATCTATAACTAGTGTCACAGGAATGGTTCAAAGCATAGACAGGAAGAGGAGTCAGTCTTCTTGTACGTAATTCGGCATTGTGCTTTTTGTATCTCATTCCGACGCAATTTCTGTGTTTCATCGTCAATAAGAACGTCAGAGGGATACAGTAAATCTGAAGTGAAGCATCGGAATCCATAACTAGCGTCACAGGAATGGTTCAAAACTTAGACAGTAAGAAGAGTCAGGCTTCTTGTACTTAAGTCGGCATTGTGCCTTTTGTAATTAATTCCGATGTAATTTCTGTGTTTCATCGTCAATAAGAAGGTCCGAAGGATACCGTAACCTCAAGTGAAGATCGGAATAAAAAACTAGTGTCAAAGGAATGGTTCAAAACGTAGAGAGTAGGAAGAGTCAGTCTTCTAGTACTTATGTCGGCATTGTGCTGTTTCTATTTAATTCCGATGCGATTTCTGTGTCTCATTGTCAATAGGAGGTCCAAGGGATAGAGTAAACCTGAAGTGAAGCATCGGAATCTATAACTAGTGTCACAGGAATGGTTCAAAACATAGTCAGTAAGAAGAGTCCGTCTTCTTGTACTTAAGTCGATATTGTGCTTTTGTATTTAATTCCCATGCAATTTCTGTGTTTCATCCTCAATAAGAAGGTCAAGGTATACAGTAAAACTGTAGTCAAGCATCGGAATCCATAAGTAGTGTCACAGGAATGGTTCAAAACATAGACAGTAAGATGAGTCCTTCTTCTTGTACATAAGTCAGCATTGTGCCTTTTGTATTTAATTCCGATGCAATTTCTGTGTTTCATCGTCAATAAGAAGGTCCAAGGGAGACAGTATACCTGGAGTGAAGCATCGCAATCTATAACTAGTGCCACAGGAATGGTTCAAAACACAGACAGTAAGAAGAGTCAGACATCTTTTACTTAAGTCGGCTTTGTTCATTTTGTATTTAATTCCGATGCAATTTCTGTGTTTCATCGTCAATAAGAAGGTCCAAGGGATACAGTAATCCTGAAGGTAAGCATCGGAAACTATAACTTGTGTCTCATTGTCAATAGGAGGTCCAAGGGATACAGTAAACCTGAAGTGAAGCATCGGAATCTATAACTAGTGTCACAGGAATGGTTCAAAACATAGTCAGTAAGAAGAGTCAGTCATCTTGTAGTTAAGACGGTATTGTGCCATTTGTATTTAATTCCGATGCAATTAGTTTGTTTCATCGTTAATAAGAAAGTCCAAGGGATACAGTAAACCTGAAGTGAGCCATCGGAATCTATAACTAGTGTCGCAGGAATAGTTCAAATCATTGTCAGTAAGAAGAGTCCGTCTTCTTGTACTTAAGTCGGCATCGTGCTTTTGTATTTAATTCCGATGCAATTTCTGTGTTTGATCGTCAATAAGAAGGTCCAAGGCATACAGTAAACCTGGAGTGAAGCATCGGAATCTATAACTAGTGTCAGAGGAATCGTTCAAACATAGACAGTAAGAGGAGTCAGTCTTCTTGTACGTAATTCGGCATTGTGCCTTTTGTATTTCATTCCGACGCAATTTCTGTGTTTCATCGTCAATAGGAAGGTCCAAGGCATACAGTAAACCTGTAGTGAAGCATCGGAATAAAAAACTAGTGTCACAGGAATGGTTCAAAACATAGAGAGTAGGAAGAGGCAGTCTTCTTGTACTTAAGTCGGCATTGTGCCTTTTCTATATAATTCCGATGCGATTTCTGTGTCTCATTGTCAATAGGAAGGTCCAAGGGATACAATAAACGTGAAGTGAAGCATCGGAATCTATAACTAGTGTCACAGGAATGGTTCAAAACATAGTCAGTAAGTAGAGTCAGTCTTCTTGTACTTAAGTCGGAATTGTGCCTCTTCTATTGAACTCCGATGCAGTTTCTGTGTTTCATCGTCAATAAGAAGGTCCAAGCGATACAGTAAACCTGGAGTGTAGCATCGGAATCTATAACTAGTGTCACAGGAATGGTTCAAAGCATAGACAGTAAGAAGAGTCAGTCTTCTTGTACTTAAGTCGGTATTGTGAATTTTCTATTTAATTCCGATGCAATTTCTGTGTTTCATCGTCAATATGAAAGTCAGAGGGATACAGTAAACCTGAAGTGAAGCATCGGAATCTATAACTAGTGTCACAGGAATGGTTCAAAACATAAACAGTTGGAAGAGTCAGTCTTCTTGTACTTAAGTCGGCATTGTGCCTTATAAATTGAATTCCGGAGCAATCTCTGTGTTTCATCGTAAATAAGAAGGTCCAAGGGATACAGTAAACCTGAAGTGAAGCACCAGAATCTAAAACTTAGTGTCACAGGAATGGTTCAAAACATAAAGAGTTGAAGAGTCAGTCTTCTTAGACTTAGGTCGGAATTGTGCCTTTTGTATTTCTTTCCGATGCAATTTCTGTGTTTCATCGTCCATAAGAAGGTCCGAGGGATACAGTAAACCTCAGTGTAGCATTGGAATAAAAAACTAGTGTAACAGGAATGGTTCAAAACATAGAGAGTAGGAAGAGTCAGTCTTCTTGTACTTAAGTCGGCATTGTGCTTTATCTATTTAATTCCGATTCGATTTCTGTGTCTCATCGTCAATAGGAAGGTCCAAAGGATACAGTAAACCTGACGTGAAGCGTCGGAATTTATAACTAGTGTCACAGGAATGGTTCAAAACATAGTCAGTAAGAAGAGTCAGTCTTCTTGTACTTAAGTCATCATTGTGAATTTTCTTTTTTAATTCCGATGCAATTTCTGTGTATCATCGTCAATATGAAGGTCTAAGGGATACGGTAAACCTGGAGTGAAGCATCGGAATTTATAACTAGTGTCACAGGAATGGTTCAAAAACATAGACAGTAAGAAGTGTCAGTAATCTTGTACTTAATTCGGCATTGTGCCTTTTGTATTTAATTCTGAAGCAATTTCTGTGCTTCATCGTCAATAAGAAGGTCCGAGGGATACAGCAAACCTGAAGTGACGCATCGGAATCTATAACTAGTGTCACAGGAATGGTTCAAACATAGACAGTAAGAAGAGTCAGTCTTCTTGTACCTAATTCGGGATTGTGCTTTTTCTATTTTATTCCGATGCAATTTCTGTATTTCATCGTCACTAAGAAGGTCAGTGGGATACAGTAATCCTCAAGTTAGGCATCGGAATCTATAACTAGTGTCACATGAATGGTTCAAAATATAGTCAGTAGGAAGAGTCAGTCTTCTTGTACTTAAGTCGGTATTGTGCCTTTTCTATTTAATTCCGATGCAGTTTCTGTGTTTCATCGTCAATAAGAAAGTCAGAGGGATACAGTAAACCTGAAGTGAAGCATCGGGATCCATAACTAGTGTCACAGGAAAGGTTCGAACATAGTCAGTAAGACGAGTCAGTCTTCTTGTACTTAAGTCGGCACTGTGCCTTTTCTATTTAATTCCGATGCAATCTCTGTGTTTCATCGTCATTAAGAAATTCCAAGGGATACAGTAAACCTGGGGTGAAGCATCGGAATCTATAACTAGTGTTACAGTAATGGCTCAAAATATAGACAGTAAGAAGGGTCAGTCTTCTTGTACGTAAGTCGGCTTTGCGCTTTGGTATTTAATTCCGAAGCAATTTCTGTGTTTCATCGTCAATAAGAAGGTCCAAGGTATACAGTAAACCTGGAGTGAAGAATCGGAATCAATAACTAGTGCCATAGGAATGGTTCAGAACTTAGACAGTAAGATGATTGAGTCTTCTGGTACTTAAGTCGGCATTGTGCCTTTTGTATTTAATTCCGAAGCAATTTCTGTGTTTCATCGTCAATATGAAGGTCCAAGGGATACAGTAAACCTGAAGTGAAGCATCGAAATCTATAACTAGTATCACAGGAATGGTTCAAAGCGTAGACAGTAAGCAGAGTCAGTCATTTTGTACTTAAGTCGGCATTGTGCTTTTTTTATTTAATTCCGATGCAATTTCTGTGTTTCATCGTCAGTAATAAGTTCCAAAGGATACAGTAGATCTAGAGTGAAGCATCGGGATCTATAACTAGTGTCACAGGAATGGTCCAAAACATAGACAGTGGGAAGAGTCAGTCTTCTTGTACTTAAGTCTGCATTGTGCCTTTTGTATTTAATTCCGAAGCAATTTCTGTGTTTCATCATCAATAAGAAGGTCCAAGGGATAGAGTAAACCTGAAATGAACCATCGGAATCTATAACTAGTGTCGCAGGAATAGTTCAAAACATTGTCAGTAAGAAGAGTCCGTCTTCTTGTACTTCAGTCGGCATCGTGCTTTTGTATTTAATTCCGATGCAATTTCTGTGTTTGATCGTCAATAAGAAGGTCCAAGGCATACAGTAAACCTGGAGTGAAGCATCGGAATCTATAACTAGTGTCACAGGAATCGTTCAAAACATAGACAGTAAGAGGAGTCAGTCTTCTTGTAAGTAATTCGGCATTGTGCCTTTTGTATTTCATTCCGACGCAATTTCTGTGTTTCATCGTCAATAAGAAGGTCCAAGGCATACAGTAAACCTGGAGTGAAGCATCGGAATAAAAAACTAGTGTCACAGGAATGGTTCAAAACATAGAGAGTAGGAAGAGGCAGTCTTCTTGTACTTAAGTCGGCATTGTGCCTTTTCTATTTAATTCCGATGCGATTTCTGTATCTCATTGTCAATAGGAAGGTCCAAGGGATACAATAAACGTGAAGTGAAGCATCGGAATCTATAACTAGTGTCACAGGAATGGTTCAAAACATAGTCAGTAAGTAGAGTCAGTCTTCTTGTACTTAAGTCGGAATTGTGCCTCTTCTATTGAACTCCGATGCAGTTTCTGTGTTTCATCGTCCATAAGAAGGTCCAAGCAATACAGTAAACCTGGAGTGTAGCATCGGAATCTGTAACTAGTGTCACAGAAATGGTTCAAAACATAGACAGTAAGAAGAGTCAGTCTTCTTGTACTTAAGTCGGTATTGTGAATTTTCTATTTAATTCCGATGCAATTTCTGTGTTTCATCGTCAATAAGAAAGTCAGAAGGATACAGTAAACCTGAAGTGAAGCATCGGAATCTATAACTAGTGTCACAGGAATGGATCAAAACATAAACAGTTGGAAGAGTCAGTCTTCTTGTACTTAAGTCGGCATTGTGCCTTATATATTGAATTCCGGAGCAATTTCTGTGTTTCATCGTAAATAAGAAGGTCCAAGGGATACAGTAAACCTGAAATGAACCATCGGAATCTATAAGTAGTGTCACAGGAATGGTTCAAACCATAGACAGTAGGAGAAGTCAGTCTACACGTACTTAAGTCGGCATTGTGCCTTTTGTATTCAATTCCGATGCAATTTCTGTGTTTCACCGTCAATAAGAAGGTCAGAGGGATACAGTAAACCTGAAGTGAAGCATCGGAATCTATAACTAGTGTCACAGGAATGGTTCAAACATAGTCAGTAAGTAGAGACAGTCTTCTTGTACTTAAGTCGGCATTGTGCCTTTTGTATTTAATTCCGATGCAATTTGTGTTTCATCGTCAATAAGAAGGTCCAAGGGATACAGTAAACCTGAAGTGAAGCATCGGAACCTATAACTAGTGTCACAGGAAAGGTTTAAAACAATGACAGTAGGAAGATTCAGTCTTCTTGTACTTAAGTCGGTATTGTGCCTTTTCTATTTAATTCCGATGGAATTTCTGTGTTTCAACGTCAATAAGAGGGTCAGAGGGATACAGTAAACCTAGAGTGAAGCATCGGAATCTATAACTACTGTCACAGGAATGGTTCAAAACAGAGACAGTAAGAAGAGTCAGTCTTCTTGTACTTAATTCGGCATTGTGCCTTCTGTATTTCATTCCGACGCAATTTCTGTGTTTCATCGTCAATAAGAACGTCAGAGGGATACAGTAAATCTGAAGTGAAGCATCGGAATCTATAACTAGTGTCACAGGAATGGTTCAAAACATAGACAGTAAGAAGAGTCAGTCTTCTTGTACTTAATTTGGCATTGTGCCTTTTGTATTTAATTCGGATGTAATTTCTGTGTTTTGTCGTCAATAAGAAGGTCAGAGGGATACAGTAAACCTGAAGTGAAGCATCAGAATCTATAACTAGTGTCACAGGAATGGTTCAAAAATAGTCAGCGAGAATAGTCTGCCTCCTTGTACTTATGTCAGCATTGTGCTTTTTGTATTTAATTCCGATGCAATTTCTGTGTTTCATCGCCAAAAGGAAGGTCCAAGGGATACAGTAAACCTGAAGTGTAGCATCGGAATCTATAACTAGTGTAACAGGAATGGTTCAAAACATAGACAGTTGGAAGAGTCATTCCTCTTGTACTTAAGTCGGCATTGTGCCTTTTGTGTTTGATTCTGATGCAATTTCTGTGTTTCATCGTCCATAAGAAGTTCCGAGGGATACAGTAAACCTCAAGTGAAGCATCATAATAAAAAGCTAGTGCCACAGGAATGGCTCAAAACATAGAGAGTAGGAAGAGTCAGTCTTCATGTACTTAAGTCGGCACTGTGCCTTTTCTATTTAATTCCGATGCAATCTCTGTGTTTCATCGTCAATAAGAAATTCCAAGGGATACAGTAAACCTGGAGTGAAGCATCGGAATCAATAACTAGTGTCATAGGAATGGTTCAGAACGTAGACAGTAAGATGAGTGAGTCTTCTTGTACTTAAGTCGGCATTGTGCCTTTTGTATTTAATTCCGAAGCAATTTCTGTGTTTCATCGTCAATATGAAGGTCCAAGGGATACAGTAAACCTGAAGTGAAGCATCGAAATCTATAACTAGTATCACAGGAATGGTTCAAAGCGTAGACAGTAAGCAGAGTCAGTCATTTTGTACTTAAGTCGGCATTGTGCTTTTTTTATTTAATTCCGATGCAATTTCTGTGTTTCATCGTCAGTAATAAGTTCCAAAGGATACAGTAGATCTAGAGTGAAGCATCGGGATCTATAACTAGTGTCACAGGAATTGTCCAAAACATAGACAGTGGGAAGAGTCAGTCTTCTTGTACTTAAGTCTGCATTGTGGCTTTTGTATTTAATTCCGATGCAATTTCTGTGTTTCATCATCAATAAGAAGGTCCAAGGGATAGAGTAAACCTGAAATGAACCATCAGAATCTATAGCTAGTTTCACAGGAATGGTACAAAACATAGACGGTAGGAAAAGTCAGTCTACACGTACTTATGTCGGCATTGTGCCTTTGGTATTTAATTCCGATGCCTTTTCTGTGTTTCATCGTCAATAAGAAGTTCAGAGGGCTACAGTAAACCTGAAGTGAAGCATCGGAGTCTATTACTAGTGTCACAGGAATGGTTCAAAGCATAGACAGTAAGAAGAGTCAGTCTTCTTGTACTTAATTCGGCATTGTGCTTTTTGTATTTTATTCCGATGCAAATTCTGTGTTTCATCGTCACTAAGAAGGTCAGTGGGATACAGTAATCCTCAAGATAAGCATCGGAATCTATAACTAGTGTCACATGAATGGTTCAAAACATAGTCAGTAAGAAGAGTCAGTCTTCCTGTAGTGAAGTCGGTATTGTGCCTTTTCTGTTTAATTCCTATGCAATTTCTGTGTTTCATCGTCAATAAGAAGGTCAGAGGGATACACTAAACCTAAAGTGAAGCATCGGAATCTATAACTAGTGTCACACGAATGGTACGAAGCATAGACAGTTGGAAGAGTCATTCTTCTTGTACTTAAGTCGGCATTGTGCCTTTTGTATTTAATTCCGATGCAATTTCTGTGTTTCATCGTCAATAAGAAGGTCCAAGGGATACAGTAAACCTGAAATGAAACATCGGAATCTATAACTAGTGTCACAGGAATGGTTCGAAACATAGACAGTAGGAAAAGTCAGTCTACATGTACTTAAGTTGGCATTGTGCCTTTTGTTTTTAATTCCGATGCAATTTCTGTGTTTCACCGTCAATAAGAAGGTCCAAGAGAAACAGTATACCTGGAGTGAAGCATCGGAATCTATAACTAGTGTCACAGGAATGGTTCAAAACATAGAGATTTGGAAGATTCAGTCTTCTTGTACTTAAGTCGGAATTGTGGCTTTTGTGTTTCATTCCGATGCAATTTCTGTGTTTCATCGTCCATAAGAAGGTCCGAGGGATACAGTAAACGTCAAGTGAAGCATCGGATTAAAAAACTAGAGACACAGGTATGGTTTAAAACATAGTCCTTAAGAAGAGTCAGTCTTCTTGTACTTAAGTCGGCATTGTGCCTTTTCTTTTTAATTCCGATGCAATTTTTGTGTTTCATCGTCAATAAGAAGGTCAGAGGGATACAGTAAACCTGGAGTGAAGCAACGGAATCTATAACTAGGGTCAAAGGAATGGTTCAAAACATAGACAGTAAGATGAGTCAGTCCTCTTGTACTTATGTCGGCATTGTGCCTTTTGTATTTAATTTCGATGCAATTTCTGTGTTTCAACGCCAATAAGAAGGTCCAAGGGATACAGTAAACCTGAAATGAAACATCGGAATCTATAACTAGTGTCACAGGAATGGTTCGAAACATAGACTGTAGGAAAAGTCAGTCTACATGTACTTAAGTTGGCATTGTGCCTTTTGTTTTTAATTCCGATGCAATTTCTGTGTTTCAACGCCAATAAGAGGGTCCCAGGGATACAGTAAACCTGAAGTGAAGCATCAGAATCTATAACTAGTGTCACAGGAATGGTTCAAAACATAGACAGTAAGATGAGTGAGTCTTCATGTACTTAAGTCGCCATTGTGCATTTTGTGTTTAATTCCGATGCAATTTGTGTGTTTAATCGTCAATAAGATGGTCCAAGCGATACAGTAAACCTGAAGTGAAGCATCGGAATCTATAACTAGTGTCACACGAATAGTTCAAAACATAGAGAGTTGAAAGAGTCAGTCTTCTTGTACTTAAGTCGGCATTGTGCCTTTTGTATTTCATTCCGATGTAATTTGTTTTTCATTGTCCATAAGAAGGTCCGAGGGATACAGTAAACCTCAAGTGAAGCATCGGAATAAAAAAGTAGTGTCACAGGAATGGTTCAAAACATAGAGAGTTGGAAGAGTCAGTCTTCTTGCACTTAAGTCGACATTGTTCTTTTTCTATTTCATTCCAATGAGATTTATGTGTCTCATCGTCAATAGGAAGGTCTAGGGGATACAGTAAACCTGAAGTGAAGCATCGGAATCTACAACTAGCGTCACAGGAATGGTTCAAAACATATACAGTAAGAAGAGTCAGTCTTCTTGTACTTAAGTCGGCATTGTGCCTTTTGTATTTAATTCTGATGGAATTTCTGTGTTTTATCGTCAATAAGAAGGTCAAAGGAATTTAGTAAACGTGAAGTGAAGCATCGGAATCTATAACTAGTGTCACAGGAATGGTTCAAAACATAGTCTGTAAGAAGCCTCAGTCTTTTTGTACTTAAGTCGGCATTGTGCCTTTTCTATTAAATTCCGATGCATTTTCTGTGTTTCATCGTCAAAAAGAAGGGCCAAGGGATACAGTAAACCTGGTGTGAAGCATCAGAATCTATAACTAGTGTCACAGGAATGGTTCAAAACATAGTCCGTAAGAAGAGTCAGTCTTCTTGTACTTGAGCGGGCATTGTGCCTTTTGTATTTAATTCCGATGCAATTTCTGTGTTTCATCGTCAATAAGATGGTCCAAGGGATAGAGTAAACCTGAAGTGAAGCATCGAAATCTTTAACTAGTATCACAGAAATAGATCAAAACATAGACAGAAAGCAGAGTCAGTCTTCTTGTACTTAAGTCGGCATTGTGCCTTTTGTATTTAATTCCGATGCAATTTCTGTGTTTCATCGTCAATGAGAAGGGCAGAGGGATACAGTAAACCTGAAGTGAAGCATCGGAATCTATAACTAGTGTCACAGGAATGGTTCATAGCATAGTCAGTAAGAAGAGCCAGTCTTCCTGTACTTAAGTCGGCATTGTGCCTTTTTTATTTAATTCCGATGCAATTTCTATGTTTCATCGTCAATTCGAAGGTCCAAGGGATACAGTAAACCTAGAGCGAAGCATCGGAACCTGTAACTAGTGTCACAGGAATGGTCCAAAACATAGACAGTTAGTAGAGTCAGTCTTCTTGTACTTAAGTCGGCATTGTGCCTTTTTTATTTAATTCCGATGCTATTTCTATGTTTCATCGTCAATACGAAGGTCCAAGGGATACAGTAAACCTAGAGCGAAGCATCGGAATCTATAACTTCTGTCGCAGGAATGGTTCAAATCATAGACAGTAAGAAGAGTCAGTCTTCTTGTACTTAATTCGCCATTGTGCATTTTTAATTTAATTCCGACGCAAATTCTGTGCTTCATCGTCTATAAGAACGTCAGAGGGATACAGTTAATCTGAAGTGAAGCATCAGAATCTATAACTAGTGTCACAGGAATGGTTCAAAACATAGACAGTAAGAAGACTCAGTCTTCTTGTACTTAAGTCGGCATTGTGCCTTTTGTATTTAATTCTGATGAAATTTCTGTGTTTTATCGTCAATAAGAAGGTCAGAGGAATACAGTAAACGTGAAGTGAAGCATCGGAATCTATAACTAGTGTCACAGGAATTTTTCAAGACATAGTCAGTAAGAAGAGTCACAGTCTTCTTGTACTTAAGTCGGCATTGTGCCTTTTGTATTTAAAACCGATGCAATTTCTGTGTTTCATCGTCAATATGAAGGTCCAAGGGATACAGTAAACCTGGAGTGAAGCATCGGAATCTATAACTAGGGTCAAAGGAATGGTTCAAAACATAGACAGTAAGATGAGTCAGTCTTCTTGTACTTATGTCGGCATTGTGCCTTTTGTACTTAATTTCGATGCAATTTCTGTGTTTCAACGCCAATAAAAAGGTCCCAGGGATACAGTAAACCTGAAGTGAAGCATCAGAATCAATAACTAGTGTCACAGGAATGGTTCAAAACATAGACAGTAAGATGAGTCAGTCTTCATGTACTTAAGTCGCCATTGGGCCTTTTGATTTTAATTCCGACGCAATTTGTGTGTTTCATCGTCAATAAGAAGGTCCAAGCGATACAGTAAACCTGAAGTGAAGCATCGGAATCTATAACTAGTGTCACAGGAATAGTTCAAAAGATAGAGAGTTGAAAGAGTCAGTCTTCTTGTACTTAAGTCGGCATTGTGCCTTTTGTATTTCATTCCGATGTAATTTTGTGTTTCATTGTCCATAAGACGTTCCGAGGGATACAGCAAACCTCAAGTGAAGCATCGGAATAAAAAAGTAGTGTCACAGGAATGGTTCAAAACATAGAGAGTTGGAAGAGTGAGAGTCGGCATTGTTCTTTTTCTATTTCATTCCAATGCGATTTCTGTGTCTCATCGTCAATAGGAAGGTCTAGGGGATACAGTAAACCTGAAGTGAAGCATCGGAATCTACAACTAGTGTCACAGGAATGGTTCAAAAAATAGTCTGTAAGAAGCGTCAGTCTTTTTGTACTTAAGTCGGCATTGTGCCTTTTCTATTAAATTCCGATGCATTTTCTGTGTTTCATCGTCAAAAAGAAGGGCCAAGGGATACAGTAAACCTGGAGTGAAGCATCAGAATCTATAACTAGTGTCACAGGAATGGTTCAAAACATAGTCCGTAAGAAGAGTCAGTCTTCTTGTACTTGAGCGGGCATTGTGCCTTTTGTATTTAATTCCGATGCAATTTCTGTGTTTCATCGTCAATAAGATGGTCCAAGGGATAGAGTAAACATGAAGTGAAGCATCGAAATCTATAACTAGTATCACAGAAATAGATCAAAACATAGACAGAAAGCAGAGTCAGTCTTCTTGTACTTAAGTCGGCATTGTGCCTTTTGTATTTAATTCCGATGCAATTTCTGTGTTTCATCGTCAATGAGAAGGGCAGAGGGATACAGTAAACCTGAAGTGAAGCATCGGAATCTATAACTAGTGTCACAGGAATGGTTCATAGCATAGTCAGTAAGAAGAGCCATTCTTCCTGTACTTAAGTCGGCATTGTGCCTTTTTTATTTAATTCCGATGCAATTTCTGTGTTTCATCGTCAATTCGAGGGTCCAAGGAATACAGTAAACCTAGAGCGAAGCATCGGAACCTGTAACTAGTGTCACAGGAATGGTCCAAAACATAGACAGTTAGTAGAGTCAGTCTTCTTTTCCTTAAGTCGGCATTGTGCCTTTTTTATTTAATTCCGATGCAATTTCTGTGTTTCATCGTCAATACGAAGGTCCAAGGGATACAGTAAACCTAGAGCGAAGCATCGGAATCTATAACTTCTGTCGCAGGAATGGTTCAAAGCATAGACAGTATGAAGAGTCAGTCTTCTTGTACTTAATTCGTTATTGTGCATTTTTAATTTAATTCCGACGCAAATTCTGTGCTTCATCGTCTATAAGAACGTCAGAGGGATACAGTTAATCTGAAGTGAAGCATCAGAATCTATAACTAGTGTCACAGGAATGGTTCAAAACATAGACAGTAAGAAGAGTCAGTCTTCTTGTACTTAAGTCGGCATTGTGCCTTTTGTATTTAATTCTGATGAAATTTCTGTGTTTTATCGTCAATAAGAAGGTCAGAGGAATACAGTAAACGTGAAGTGAAGCATCGGAATCTATAACTAGTGTCACAGGAATGGTTCAAGACATAGTCAGTAAGAAGAGTCACAGTCTTCTTGTACTTAAGTCGGCATTGTGCCTTTTGTATTTAAATCCGATGCAATTTCTGTGTTTCAACGCCAATAAAAAGGTCCCAGGGATACAGTAAACCTGAAGTGAAGCATCAGAATCTATAACTAGTGTCACAGGAATGGTTCAAAACATGGACAGTAAGATGAGTCAGTCTTCATGTACTTAAGTCGCCATTGGGCCTTTTGTTTTTAATTCCGACGCAATTTGTGTGTTTCATCGTCAATAAGAAGGTCCAGGCGATACAGTAAACCTGAAGTGAAGCATCGGAATCTATAACTAGTGTCACAGGAATAGTTCAAAACATAGAGAGTTGAAAGAGTCAGTCTTCTTGTACTTAAGTCGGCATTGTGCCTTTTGTATTTCATTCCGATGTAATTTTGTGTTTCATTGTCCATAAGACGTTCCGAGGGATACAGCAAACCTCAAGTGAAGCATCGGAATAAAAAAGTAGTGTTACAGGAATGGTTCAAAACATAGAGAGTTGGAAGAGTCAGTCTTCTTGTACTTAAGTCGGCATTGTTCTTTTTCTATTTCATTCCAATGCGATTTCTGTGTCTCATCGTCAATAGGAAGGTCTAGGGGATACAGTAAACCTGAAGTGAAGCATCGGAATCTACAACTAGTGTCACAGGAATGGTTCAAAACATAGTCTGTAAGAAGCGTCAGTCTTTTTGTACTTAAGTCGGCATTGTGCCTTTTCTATTAAATTCCAATGCAATTTCTGTGTTTCATCGTCAAAAAGAAGGGCCAAGGGATACAGTAAACCTGGAGTGAAGCATCAGAATCTATAACTAGTGTCACAGGCATGGTTCAAAACATAGTCCGTAAGAGGAGTCAGTGTTCTTGTACTTGAGCGGGCATTGTGACTTTTGTATTTAATTCCGATGCAATTTCTGTGTTTCATCGTCAATAAGATGGTCCAAGGGATAGAGTAAACCTGAAGTGAAGCACCGAAATCTATAACTAGTATCACAGAAATAGTTCAAAACATAGACAGAAAGCAGAGTCAGTCTTCTTGTACTTGAGTCGGCATTGTGCATTTTCTATTTAATTCCGATGCAATTTCTGTGTTTCATCATCAATAAGAAGGGCAGAGGGATACAGTAAACCTGAAGTAATGCATTTCAATCTATAACTAGTGTCACAGGAATGGTTCAAAACATAGACGGTAGGATGAATCAGTCTTCTTGTACTTAAGTCGGCATTGTGCCTTTTCTATTTAATTCCGATGCAATTTCTGTGTTTCATCGTCAATAAGAAGGTCCAAGGGATACGGTGAATCTAAAGTGAAGCATCGGAATCTGTAACTAGTGTCACCGGAATGGTTCAAAGCATAGTCAGTAAGAAGAGCCAGTCTTCTTGTACTTAAGACGGCATTGTGCATTTTGTATTTAATTCCGATGCAATTTCTGTGTTTCTTCGTCAATAAGAAAGTCCAAGGGAAACAGTAAATCTGGAGTGAAGCATCGTAATCTGTTACTAGTGTCACAGGAATGGTTCAAAACATAGTCAGTAAGAGGAGTCAGTCTTCTTGTACCTAAGTCGGTATTGTGCCTTTGTATTTAATTCCGAAGCAATTTATGTGTTTCATCGTCAATAAGAAGGTCCAAGGGATACAGTAAACCTGAAGTGAAGCATCGGAATCTATAACTTGTGTCACAGGAATGGTTCAAAACATAGTCAGTAAGAAGAGTCAGTCTTCTTGTACTTAAGTCATCATTGTGCCTTTTCTTTTTAAGTCTGATGCAATATCTGTGATTCATTGTTAATAAGAGTGTCCAAGGGATACAGTAAACCTGGAGTGAAGCATCGGAATCTATAACTAGTGTCACCGGAATGGTTCAAAACATAGACAGTAAGAAGTGTCAGACTTCTTATACTTAAGTCGGCATTGTGCCTTTTCTATTTAATCCCGATGCAATTTCTGTGTTTCTTCGTCAATAAGAAGGTCCAAGGGATACAGTGAACCTGAAGTGAAGCATCGGAATCTATAACTAGTGTCACAGGAATGGCTCAAAGCATAGTCAGTAAGAAGAGTCAGTCTTCTTGTACTTAAGTCGGCATTGTGCCTTTTGTATTTAATTCCGATGCAATTTCTGTGTTTCATCGTCAATAAGAACGTCCAAGGGATACAGTAAACCTGGAGTGAAGAATCGGAATCTATAATTAGTTTCACACGAATGGTTCAAAACATAGACAGTAAGAAGAGTTAGTCTTCTTGTACTTGAGTCGGCATTGTGCATTTTCTATTTAATTCCGATGCAATTTCTGTGTTTCATCATCAATAAGAAGGGCAGAGGGATACAGTAAACCTGAAGTAATGCATTGGAATCTATAACTAGTGTCACAGGAATGGTTCAAAACATAGACGGTAGGATGAATCAGTCTTCTTGTACTTAAGTCGGCATTGTGCCTTTTCTATTTAATTCCGATGCAATTTCTGTGTTTCATCGTCAATAAGAAGGTCCAAGGGATACGGTGAATCTAAAGTGAAGCATCGGAATCTGTAACTAGTGTCACCGGAATGGTTCAAAGCATAGTCAGTAAGAAGAGCCAGTCTTCTTGTACTTAAGACGGCATTGTGCATTTTGTATTTAATTCCGATGCAATTTCTGTGTTTCTTCGTCAATAAGAAAGTCCAAGGCAAACAGTAAATCTGGAGTGAAGCATCGTAACCTGTTACTAGTGTCACAGGAATGGTTCAAAACATAGTCAGTAAGAGGAGTCAGTCTTCTTGTACCTAAGTCGGTATTGTGCCTTTGTATTTAATTCCGAAGCAATTTATGTGTTTCATCGTCAATAAGAAGGTCCAAGGGATACAGTAAACCTGAAGTGAAGCATCGGAATCTATAACTTGTGTCACAGGAATGGTTCAAAACATAGTCAGTAAGAAGAGTCAGTCTTCTTGTACTTAAGTCATCATTGTGCCTTTTCTTTTTAATTCTGATGCAATTTCTGTGATTCATTGTTAATAAGAGTGTCCAAGGGATACAGAAAACTTGGAGTGAAGCATCGGAATCTATAACTAGTGTCACCGGAATGGTTCAAAACATAGACAGTAAGAAGTGTCAGACTTCTTTTACTTAAATCGGCATTGTGCCTTTTGTATTTAATTCCGATGCAATTTCTGTGTTTCATCGTCAATAAGAAGGTCCAAGGGATACAGTAAACCTGGAGTGAAGCATCGTAGTCTATAACTAATGTCACAGGAATGGTTCAAAACATAGACAGTAAGGAGAGTCAGTCTTCTTGTACTTAATTCGGCATTGTGCTTTTTGTATTTAATTCTGAAGCAATTTCTGTGTTTCATCGTCAATAAGAAGGTCAGAGGGATACAGTAAACCTAAAGTGAAGCATCGGAATCTATAACTAGTGTCACAGGAAAGCTTCAAACATAGACAGTAAGAAGAGTCAGTCTTCCTGTACTTAATTCGGGATTGTGCTTTTTGTATTTTATTCCGATGCAATTTCTGTGTTTCATCGTCACTAAGAAGGTCAGTGGGATACAGTAATCCTCAAGTTAAGCATCGGAATCTATAACTAGTGTCACATGAATGGTTCAAAACATAGTCAGTAAGAAGAGTCAGTCTTCCTGTAGTGAAGTCGGTATTGTGCCTTTTCTATTTAATTCCTATGCAATTTCTGTGTTTCATCGTCAACAAGAAGGTCAGAGGGATACAGTAAACCTAAAGTGAAGCATCGGAATCTATAACTAGTGTCACAGGAATGGTTCAAAACATAGACAGTAACATGAATCAGTCTTCTTGTACTTAAGTCGGCATTGTGCCTTTTCTATTTAATTCCGATGCAATTTCTGTGTTTCATCGTCAATAAGAAGGTCCAAGGGATACGGCGAATCTAAAGTGAAGCATCGGAATCTGTAACTAGTGTCACAGGAATGGTTCAAAGCATAGTCAGTAAGAAGAGCCAGTCTTCTTGTACTTAAGACGGCATTGTGCATTTTGTATTTAATTCCGATGCAATTTCTGTGTTTCATCGTCAATAAGAAAGTCCAAGGGAAACAGTAAATCTGGAGTGAAGCATCGTAATCTGTTACTAGTGTCACAGGAATGGTTCAAAACATAGTCAGTAAGAGGAGTCAGTCTTCTTGTACCTAAGTCGGTATTGTGCCTTTGTATTTAATTCCGAAGCAATTTATGTGTTTCATCGTCAATAAGAAGGTCCAAGGGATACAGTAAACCTGAAGTGAAGCATCGGAATCTATAACTAGTTTCACAGGAATGGTTCAAAACATAGTCAGTAAGAAGAGTCAGTCTTCTTGTACTTAAGTCATCGTTGTGCCTTTTCTTTTTAATTCTGATGCAATTTCTGTGATTCATTGTTAATAAGAGTGTCCAAGGGATACAGTAAACCTGGAGTGAAGCATCGGAATCTATAACTAGTGTCACCGGAATGGTTCAAAACATAGACAGTAAGAAGTGTCAGACTTCTTTTACTTAAATCGGCATTGTGCCTTTTGTATTTAATTCCGATGCAATTTCTGTGTTTGATCGTCAATAAGAAGGTCCAAGGGATACAGTAAACCTGGAGTGAAGCATAGTAGTCTATAACTAATGTCACAGGAATGGTTCAAAACATAGACAGTAAGGAGAGTCAGTCTTCTTGTACTTAATTCGGCATTCTGCTTTTTGTATTTAATTCTGAAGCAATTTCTGTGTTTCATCGTCAATAAGAAGGTCAGAGGGATACAGTAAACCTGAAGTGAAGCATCCGAATCTATAACTAGTGTCACAGGCAAGGTTCAAACATAGACAGTAAGAAGAGTCAGTCTTCCTGTACTTAATTCGGGATTGTGCTTTTTGTATTTTATTCCGATGCAATTTCTGTGTTTCATCGTCACTAAGAAGGTCAGTGGGATACAGTAATCCTCAAGTTAAGCATCGGAATCTATAACTAGTGTCACATGATTGGTTCAAAACATAGTCAGTAAGAAGAGTCAGTCTTCCTGTAGTGAAGTCGGTATTGTGCCTTTTCTATTTAATTCCTATGCAATTTCTGTGTTTCATCGTCAATAAGAAGGTCAGAGGGATACAGTAAACCTAAAGTGAAGCATCGGAATCTATAACTAGTGTCACACGAATGGTTCAAAGCATAGACAGTTGCAAGAGTCATTCTTCTTGTACTTAAGTCGGCATTGTGCCTTTTCTATTTAATTCCGATGCAATTTCTGTGTTTCATCGTCAATAAGAAGGTCAGAGGGATACAGTAAACCTGAAGTGAAGCATCGGAATCTATAACTAGTGACACAGGCATGGTTCAAAGCATAGTCAGTAAGAAGAGCCAGTCTTCTAGTACTTAAGTCGGCATTGTGCCGTTTGTATTTAATTCCGATGCAATTTCTGTGTTTCACCGTCAATAACAAGTTCCAAGGGAAACAGTAAACCTGGAGTGAAGCATCGTAATCTGTAACTAGTGTCACAGGAATGGTTCAAATCATAGTCAGTAAGAGGAGTCAGTCTTCTTGTACCTAAGTCGGTATTGTGCCTTAGTATTTAATTCCGAAGCAATTTCTGTGTTTCATCGTCAATAATAAGGTCCAAGGGATACAGTAAACCAGAAGTGAAGCATCGGAATCTATAACTAGTGTCACAGGAATGGTTCAAAACATAGTCAGTAAGAAGAGTCAGTCCTCTTGTACTTAAGTCATCATTGTGCCTTTTCTTTTTAATTCTGATGCAATTTCCGTGATTCATTGTTAATAAGAGTGTCCAAGGGATACAGTAAACCTGGAGTGAAGCATCGGAATCTATAACTAGTGTCACAGGAATGGTTCAAAACATAGACAGTAAGAAGTGTCAGACTTCTTTTACTTAAATCGGCATTGTGCCTTTTGTATTTAATTCCGATGCAATTTCTGTGTTTGATCGTCAATAAGAAGGTCCAAGGGATACAGTAAACCTGGAGTGAAGCATCGTAGTCTATAACTAATGTCACAGGAATGGTTCAAAACATAGACAGTAAGGAGAGCCAGTCTTCTTGTACTTAATTCGACATTGTGCTTTTTGTATTTAATTCTGAAGCAATTTCTGTGTTTCATCGTCAATAAGAAGGTCCGAGGGATGCAGTGAACCTGAAGTGAAGCATCTGAATCTATAACTAGTGTCACAGGAAAGGTTCAAACATAGACAGTAAGAAGAGTCAGTCTTCCTGTACTTAATTCGGGATTGTGCTTTTTGTATTTTATTCCGATGCAATTTCTGTGTTTCATCGTCACTAAGAAGGTCAGTGGGATACAGTAATCCTCAAGTTAAGCATCGGAATCTATAACTAGTGTCACATGATTGGTTCAAAACATAGTCAGTAAGAAGAGTCAGTCTTCCTGTAGTGAAGTCGGTATTGTGCCTTTTCTATTTAATTCCTATGCAATTTCTGTGTTTCATCGTCAATAAGAAGGTCAGAGGGATACAGTAAACCTAAAGTGAAGCATCGGAATCTATAACTAGTGTCACACGAATGGTTCAAAGCATAGACAGTTGCAAGAGTCATTCTTCTTGTACTTAAGTCGGCATTGTGCCTTTTCTATTTAATTCCGATGCAATTTCTGTGTTTCATCGTCAATAAGAAGGTCAGAGGGATACAGTAAACCTGAAGTGAAGCATCGGAATCTATAACTAGTGACACAGGCATGGTTCAAAGCATAGTCAGTAAGAAGAGCCAGTCTTCTAGTACTTAAGTCGGCATTGTGCCGTTTGTATTTAATTCCGATGCAATTTCTGTGTTTCACCGTCAATAACAAGTTCCAAGGGAAACAGTAAACCTGGAGTGAAGCATCGTAATCTGTAACTAGTGTCACAGGAATGGTTCAAATCATAGTCAGTAAGAGGAGTCAGTCTTCTTGTACCTAAGTCGGTATTGTGCCTTAGTATTTAATTCCGAAGCAATTTCTGTGTTTCATCGTCAATAATAAGGTCCAAGGGATACAGTAAACCAGAAGTGAAGCATCGGAATCTATAACTAGTGTCACAGGAATGGTTCAAAACATAGTCAGTAAGAAGAGTCAGTCCTCTTGTACTTAAGCCATCATTGTGCCTTTTCTTTTTAATTCTGATGCAATTTCCGTTATTCATTGTTAATAAGAGTGTCCAAGGGATACAGTAAACCTGGAGTGAAGCATCGGAATCTATAACTAGTGTCACAGGAATGGTTCAAAACATAGACAGTAAGAAGTGTCAGAATTCTTTTACTTAAATCGGCATTGTGCCTTTTGTATTTAATTCCGATGCAATTTCTGTGTTTGATCGTCAATAAGAAGGTCCAAGGGATACAGTAAACCTGGAGTGAAGCATCGTAGTCTATAACTAATGTCACAGGAATGGTTCAAAACATAGACAGTAAGGAGAGCCAGTCTTCTTGTACTTAATTCGACATTGTGCTTTTTGTATTTAATTCTGAAGCAATTTCTGTGTTTCATCGTCAATAAGAAGGTCCGAGGGATGCAGTGAACCTGAAGTGAAGCATCTGAATCTATAACTAGTGTCACAGGAAAGGTTCAAACATAGACAGTAAGAAGAGTCAGTCTTTCTGTACTTAATTCGGGATTGTGCTTTTTGTATTTTATTCCGATGCAATTTCTGTGTTTCATCGTCACTAAGAAGGTCAGTGGGATACAGTAATCCTCAAGTTAAGCATCGGAATCTATAACAAGTGTCACATGAATGGTTCAAAACGTAGTCAGTAAGAAGAGTCAGTCTTCCTGTAGAGAAGTCGGTATTGTGCCTTTTCTATTTAATTCCTATGCAATTTCTTTGTTTTATCGTCGATAAGAAGGTCAGAGGGATGCAGTAAACCTAAAGTGAAGCATCGGAATCTATAACTAGTGTCACACGAATGGTTCAAAGCATAGACAGTTGCAAGAGTCATTCTTCTTGAACTTAAGTCGGCATTGTGCCTTTTGTATTTAATTCCGATGCAATTTCTGTGTTTCATCGTCAATAAGAAGGTCCAAGGGATACAGTAAACCTGAAATGAAACATCGGAAACTATAACTAGTGTCACAGGAATGGTTCAAAACATAGACAGTAGGAAAACTCTGTCTACATGTACTTAAGTTGGCATTGTGCCTTTTGTTTTTAATTCCGATGCAATTTCTGTGTTTCACCGTCAATAAGAAGGTCCAAGGGAAACAGTAAACCTGGAGTGAAGCATCGGAATCCATAACTAGTGTCACATTAATGGTTCAAAACATAGAGATTTGGAAGATTCAGTCTTCTTGTACTTAAGTCGGAATTGTGGCTTTTGTGTTTCATTCCGATGCAATTTCTGAGTTTCATCGTCCATAAGAAGGTCCGAGGGATACAGTAAACGTCAAGTGAAGCATCGGATTAAAAAACTAGTGACACAGGAATGGTTCAAAACATAGTCAGTAAGAAGTGTCAGTCTTCTAGAACTTAATTCGGCATTGTGCCTTTTCTATTTAATTCCGATGCAATTTCTGTGTTTCATCGTCAATAAGAAGGTCAGAGGGATACAGTAAACCTGAAGTGAAGCATCGGAATCTATAACTAGTGTCGCAGGAATGGTTCAAAGCATAGTCAGTAAGAAGAGCCAGTCTTCTAGTACTTAAGTCGGCATTGTGACGTTTGTCTTTAATTCCGATGCAATTTCTGTGTTTCACCGTCAATAAGAAGTTCCAAGGGAAACAGTAAACCTGGAGTGAAGCATCGGAATCTGTAACTAGTGTCACAGGAATGGTTCAAAACATAGACAGGAAGAAGAGTCAGTCTTCTTGTACTTAAGTCGGCATTGTGCCTTTTTTATTTAATTCCGATGCAATTTCTGTGTTTCATCGTCAATAAGAAGGTCCAAGGGATACAGTAAACCAGAAGTGAAGCATCGGAATCTATAACTAGTGTCACAGGAATGGTTCAAAACATAGTCAGTAAGAAGAGTCAGTCTTCTTGTACTTAAGTCATCATTGTGCCTTTTCTTTTTAATTCTGATGCAATTTCTGTGATTCATTGATAATAAGAGTGTCCAAGGGATACAGTAAACTTGGAGTGAAGCATCGGAATCTATAACTAGTGTCACAGGAATGGTTCAAAACAAAGACAGTAAGAAGTGTCACACTTCTTTTACTTAAATCGGCATTGTGCCTTTTGTATTTAATTCCGATGCAATTTCTGTGTTTGATCGTCAATAAGAAGGTCCAAGGGATACAGTAAACCTGGAGTGAAGCATCGTAGTCTATAACTAATGTCACAGGAATGGTTCAATACATAGACAGTAAGGAGAGTCGGTCTTCTTGTACTTAATTCGACATTGTGCTTTTTGTATTTAATTCTGAAGCAATTTCTGTGTTTCATCGTCAATAAGAAGGTCAGAGGGATACAGTCAACCTGAAGTGAAGCATCTGATTCTATAACTAGTGTCACAGGAAAGGTTTAAACATAGACAGTAAGAAGAGTCAGTCTTCCTGTACTTAATTCGGGATTGTGCTTTTTGTATTTTATTCCAATGAAATTTCTGTGTTTCATCGTCACTAAGAAGGTCAGTGGGATACAGTAATCCTCAAGTTAAGCATCGGAATCTATAACTAGTGTCACATGAATGGTTCAAAACATACTCAGTAAGAAGAGTCAGTCTTCCTGTAGAGAAGTCGGTATTGTGCCTTTTCTATTTAATTCCTATGCAATTTCTTTGTTTCATCGTCAATAAGAAGGTCAGAGGGATACAGTTACCCTAAAGTGAAGCATCGGAATCTATAACTAGTGTCACACGAATGGTTCAAAGCATAGACAGTTGCAAGAGTCATTCTTCTTGTACTTAAGTCGGCATTGTGCCTTTTGTATTTAATTCCGATGCAATTTCTGTGTTTCATCGTCAATAAGAAGTTCCAAGGGATACAGTAAACCTGAAATGAAACATCGGAATCAATAACTAGTGTCACAGGAATGGTTCAAAACATAGACAGTAGGAAAACTCAGTCTACATGTACTTAAGTTGGCATTGTGCCTTTTTTTTTTAATTCCGATGCAATTTCTGTGTTTCACCGTCAATAAGGAGGTCCAAGGGAAACAGTAAACCTGGAGTGAAGCATCGGAATCTATAGCTAGTGTCACATTAATGGTTCAAAACATAGAGATTTGGAAGATTCAGTCTTCTTGTACTTAAGTCGGAATTGTGGCTTTTGTGTTTCATTCCAATGGAATTTCTGAGTTTCATCGTCCATAAGAAGGTCCGAGGGATACAGTAAACGTCAAGTGAAGCATCGGATTAAAAAACAAGTGACACAGGAATGGTTCAAAACATAGTCAGTAAGAAGAGTCAGTCTTCTTGTACTTAAGTCGGCATTGTGCCTTTTCTACTTAATTCCGATGCAATTTCTGTGTTTCATCGTCAATACGAAGGTCAGAGGGATACAGTAAACCTGGAGTGAAGCATCGGAATCTATAACTAGGGTCAAAGGAATGGTTCAAAACATAGACAGTAAGATGAGTCTGTCTTCATGTACTTAAGACACCATTGTGCCTTTTGTATTTAATTCCGATGCAATTTGTGTGTTTCATCGTCAATAAGAAGGTCCAAGGGATACAGTAAAGCTGAAGTGAAGCATCGGAATCTATAACTAGTGTCACAGGAATAGTTCAAAACATAGAGAGTTGAAAGAGTCAGTCTTCTTGTACTTAAGTCGGCATTGTGCCTTTTGTATTTCATTCCGATGTAATTTTGTGTTTCATTGTCCATAAGAAGGTCCGAGGGATACTCTAAACCTCAAGTGAAGCATCGGAATAAAAAAGTAGTGTCACATTGATGGTTCAAAACATAGAGAGTTGGAAGAGACAGTCTTCTTGTATTTAAGTCGGCATTGTTCTTTTTCTATTTCATTCCAATGCCATTTCTGTGTCTCATCGTCAATAGGAAAGTCTAGGGGATACAGTAAACCTGAAGTGAAGCATCGGAATCTACAACTAGTGTCACAGGAATGGTTCATAACATAGTCTGTAAGAGGCGTCAGTCTTTTTGTACTTAAGTCGGCATTGTGCCTATTCTATTTAATTCCGATGCAATTTCTGTGTTTCATCGTCAAAAAGAAGGGCCAAGGGATACAGTAAACCCGGAGTGAAGCATCAGAATCTATAACTAGTGTCACCGGAATGGTTCAAAACATAGAGATTTGGAAGATTCAGTCTTCTTGTACTTCAGTCGGAATTGTGGCTTTTGTGTTTCATTCCGATGCAATTTCTGTGTTTCATCGTCCTTAAGAAGGTCCGAGGGTTACAGTAAACGTCAAGTGAAGCATCGTATTAAAAAACTAGTGACACAGGAATGGTGCAAAACATAGTCAGTAAGAAGAGTCATTCTTCTTGTACTTAAGTCGGCATTGTGCCTTTTCTATTTTATTCCGATGCAATTTCTGTGTTTCATCGTCAATAAGAGGGTCAGAGGGATACAGTAAACCTGAAGTGAAGCATCAGAATCTATAAGTAGTGTCACAGGCATGGTTCAAAGCATAGTCAGTAAGAAGAGCCAGTCTTCTAGTACTTAAGTCGGCATTGTGCCGTTTGTATTTAATTCCGATGCAATTTCTGTGTTTCACCGTCAATAACAAGTTCCAAGGGAAACAGTAAACCTGGAGTGAAGCATCGTAATCTGTAACTAGTGTCACAGGAATGGTTCAAATCATAGTCAGTAAGAGGAGTCAGTCTTCTTGTACCTAAGTCGGTATTGTGCCTTTGTATTTAATTCCGAAGCAATTTCTGTGTTTCATCGTCAATAATAAGGTCCAAGGGATACAGTAAACCAGAAGTGAAGCATCGGAATCTATAACTAGAGTCACAGGAATGGTTCAAAACATAGTCAGTAAGAAGAGTCAGTCTTCTTGTACTTAAGTCATCATTGTGCCTTTTCTTTTTAATTCTGATGCAATTTCTGTGATTCATTGTTATTAAGAGTGTCCAAGGGATACAGTTAACCTGGAGTGAAGCATCGGCATCTATAACTAGTGTCACAGGAATGGTTCAAAACATAGACAGTAAGAAGTGTCAGACTTCTTTTACTTAAATCGGCATTGTGCCTTTTGTATTTAATTCCGATGCAATTTCTGTGTTTGATCGTCAATAAGAAGGTCGAAGGGATACAGTAAACCTGGAGTGAAGCATCGTAGTCTATAACTAATGTCACAGGAATGGTTCAAAACATAGACAGTAAGGAGAGTCAGTCTTCTTGTACTTAATTCGACATTGTGCTTTTTGTATTTAATTCTGAAGCAATTTCTGTGTTTCATCGTCAATAAGAAGGTCACAGGGATACAGTGAACCTGAAGTGAAGCATCTCAATCTATAACTAGTGTCACAGGAAAGGTTCAAACATAGACAGTAAGAAGAGTCAGTCTTCCTGTACTTAATTCGGGATTGTGCTTTTTGTATTTTATTCCGATGCCATTTCTGTGTTTCATCGTCACTAAGAAGGTCAGTGGGATACAGTAATCCTCAAGTTAAGCATCGGAATCTATAACTAGTGTCACATGAATGGTTCAAAACATAGTCAGTAAGAAGAGTCAGTTTTCCTGTAGAGAAGTCGGTATTGTGCCTTTTCTATTTAATTCCTATGCAATTTCTTTGTTTCATCGTCAATAAGAAGGTCAGAGGGATACAGTAAACCTAAAGTGAAGCATCGGAATCTATAACTAGTGTCACAGGAATGGATCAAAACATAGTCAGTAAGAAGAGCCAGTCCTCTAGTACTTAAGTCGGCATTGTGCCGTTTGTATTTAATTCCGATGCAATTTCTGTGTTTCATCGTCAATAAGAAGGTCCAAGGGATACAGTAAACCAGAAATGAAACATCGGAATCTATAACTAGTGTAACAGGAATGGTTCAAAACATAGACAGTAGGAAAACTCAGTCTACATGTACTTAAGTTGGCATTGTGCCTTTTGTTTTTAATTCCGATGCAATTTCTGTGTTTCACCGTCAATAAGAAGGTCCAAGCGAAACAGTAAACCTGGAGTGAAGCATCGGAATCTATAGCTAGTGTCACATTAATGGTTCAAAACATAGAGATTTGGAAGATTCAGTCTTCTTGTACTTAAGTCGTAATTGTGGCTTTAGTGTTTCATTCCGATGCAATTTCTGAGTTTCATTGTCCATAAGAAGGGCCAAGGGATACTGTAAACGTCAAGTGAAGCATCGGATTAGAAAACTAGTGACACAGGAATGGTTCAAAACATAGTCAGTAAGAAGAGTCAGTCTTCTTGTACTTAAGTCGGCATTGTGCCTTTTCTATTTAATTCCGATGCAATTTCTGTGTTTCATCGTCAATAAGAAGGTCAGAGGGATTCAGTAAACCTGAAGTGAAGCATCGGAATCTTTAACTAGTGTCACAGGAATGGTTCAAAACATAGTCAGTAAGAAGAGCCAGTCTTCTAGTACTTAAGTCAGCATTGTGCCGTTTGTATTTAATTCCGATGCAATTACTGTGTTTCACCGTCAATAAGAAGTTCCAAGGGAAACAGTAAACCTGGAGTGAAGCATCGGAATCTGTAACTAGTGTCACAGGAATGGTTCAAAACATAGACAGCAAGAAGAGTCAGTCTTCTTGTACTGAAGTCGGCATTGTGCCTTTTTTATTTAATTCCGATGCAATTTCTGTGTTTCATCGTCAACAAGAATGTCCAAGGGATACAGTAAACCTAGAGCGAAGCATCAGAATCTATAACTTGTGTCGCAGGAATGGTTCAAAGCATTGACAGTAAGAAGAGTCAGTCTTCTTGTACTTAATTCGGCATTGTGCCTTTTTTATTTAATTCCGACGCAAATTCTGTGTTTCATCGTCTATAAGAACGTCAGAGGGATACAGTTAATCTGAAGCGAAGCATCGGAATCTATAACTAGTGTCACAGGAATATTTCAAAACATAGACAGTAAGAGGAGTCAGTCTTCTTGTACTTAAGTCGCCATTGTGCCTTTTGTATTTAATTCTGATGAAATTTCTGTGTTTTATCGTCAATAAGAAGGTCAGAGGAATACAGTAAACATGAAGTGAAGCATCGGAATCTATAACTAGTGTCACAGGAATGGTTCAAGACATAGTCAGTAAGAAGAGTCACAGTCTTCTTGTACTTAAGTCGGCATTGTGCCTTTTGTATTTAATTCCGATGCAATATCTGTGTTTCATCGTCAATATGAAGGTCCAAGGGATACAGTAATGCTGAAGTGAAGCATCGGAATCTATAACTAGTGTCACAGAAATAGTTCAAAACATAGAGAGTTGAAAGAGTCAGTCTTCTTGTACTTATGTCGGCATTGTGCCTTTTGTATTTCATTCCGATGTAATTTTGTGTTTCATTGTCCATAAGAAGGTCCGAGGGATACGGTAAACCTCAAGTGAAGCATCGGAATGAAAAAGTAGTGTCACAGGAATGGTTCAAAACATAGAGAGTTGGAAGAGTCAGTCTTCTTGTACTTAAGTCGGCATTGTTCTTTTTCTATTTCATTCCAATGCTATTTCTATGTCTCATCGTCAATAGGAAAGTCTAGGGGATACAGTAAACCTGAAGTGAAGCATCGGAATCTACAACTAGTGTCACAGGAATGGTTCAAAACATAGTCTGTAAGAAGCGTCAGTCTTTTTGTACTTAAGACGGCATTGTGCTTTTTCTATTTCATTCCGATGCAATTTCTGTGTTTCATCGTCAAAATGAAGGGCCAAGGGATACAGTAAACCTGGAGTGAAGCATCAGAATCTATAACCAGTGTCACAGGAATGGTTCAAATCATAGTCCGTAAGAAGAGTCAGTCTTCTTGTACTTGAGCGGGCATTGTGCCTTTTGTATTTAATTCCGATGCAATTTCTGTGCTTCATCGTCAATAAGATGGTCCAAGGGATACAGTAAACCTGAAGTGAAGCATCAGCATCTATAACTAGTGTGACAGGAATGGTTCAAAACATAGACAGTAAGATGAGTCAGTCTTCATGTACTTATGTCGCCATTGTGACTTTGTACTTAATTCCGATGCTATTTCTGTGTTTCATCGTCAATAAGAAGGTCCAAGGGATACAGTAAACCTGATGTGAAGCATCGGAATCTATAACTAGTGTCAAAGGAATGGTTCAAAACATAGACAGTAGGAAGAGTCAGTTTTCTTGTACTTAAGTCGGTATTGTGCTTTTTCTATTTAATTCCGATGCTATTTCTGTGTTTCATCGTCAATAAGAAAGTCAGAGGGATACAGTAAACCTGAAGTGAAGCATCTGAATCTATAACTAGTGTCACAGGAATGGTTCAAAACATAGAGAGTTGGAAAAGTCAGTCTTCCTGTACTTAATTCGGCATTGTGTCTATTGTATTTCATTCCGATGCATGTTCTGTGTTAAATCGTCCATAAGAAGGTCCGAGGGATACAGTAAACCGCAAGTGAAACATCGGAATAAAAAACTAGTGTCACAGGATGGTTCAAAACATAGAGAGTAGGAAGAGTCAGCCTTCTTGTACTTAAGTCGGCATTGTGCCTTTTATATTTAATTCCTATGCGATTTCTGTGTTTCATCGCTAATAAGAAGGTCCAAGGGATACAGTAAACCTGAAGTGAAGCATCAGAATCTATAACTAGTGTCACAGGTATGGTTCCAAACAGTCCGTAAGAAGAGTCAGTCTTCTTGTACTTAAGCGGTCATTGTGCCTTTTGTATTTATTTCTGATGCATTTTCTGTGTTTCATCGTCAATAAGAAGGTCCAAGGGATACAATAAACCTGAAGTGAAGCATCGAAATCTATAACTAGTATCACAGAAATGGTTCAAAACATAGACAGAAAGCAGAGTCAGTCTTCTTGTACTTAAGTCGGCATTGTGCCTTTTGTATTTAATTCCGATGCAATTTCTGTGTTTCATCGTCAATAAGAAGGGCAGAGGGATACAGTAAAGCTGAAGTGAAGCATCGGAATTTATAACTAGTGTCACAGGAATGGTTCAAATCAAAGACAGTAGGAAGAATCAGTCTTCTTGTACTTAAGTCGGCATTGTGCTTTTTGTAATTAATTCCAATGCAATTTCTGTGTTTCATCGTCAATAAGAAGGTCTAAGGGAGACAGTAAACCTGGAGTGAAGCATCGGAATCTGTAACTAGTGTCACAGGAATGGTTCAAAACATAGACAGTAAGAAGAGTCAGTCTTTTTGTACTTAAGTCGGCATTGTCCCTTTTTTATTTAATTCCGATGCAATTTCTGTGTTTCATCGTCAATAAGAAGGTCCAAGGGATACAGTAAACCGAGAGTGAAGCATCGGAATCTATAACTAGTGTCACAGGAATGGTTCAAAACATAGACAGTAAGAAGAGTCAGTCTCCTTGTACGTAATTCGGCGTTGTGCCTTTTGTATTTAATTCCGACGCAATGTCTGTGTTTCATCGTCAATGTAAAGGACCAAGGGATACAGTAAACCTGGAGTGAAGCATCGGAATCTATAACTAGTGTCAAAGGAATGGTTTAAAACATAGACAGTAAGATGAGTCAGTCTCCTTGTACTTAAAACGGCATTGTGCCTTTTCTATTTAATTCCGATGCAATCTCTGTGTTTCATCGTCAATAAGAGATTCCAAGGGATACAGTAAACCTGGAGTGAAGCATCGGAATCAATAACTAGTGTCATAGGAATGGTTCAGAACGTAGACAGTAAGATGAGTGAGTCTTCTTGTACTTAAGTCGGCATTGTGCCTTTTGTATATAATTCCGAAGCAATTTCTGTGTATCATCGTCAATAAGAAGGTCCAAGGGATACAGTAAACCTAAAGTGAAGCATCGAAATCTATAACTAGTATCACAGGAATGGTTCAAATCATAGACAGTAAGCAGAGTCAGTCATTTTGTACTTAAGTCGGCATTGTGCATTTTTTATTTAATTCCGATGTAATTTCTGTGTTTCGTCGTCAGTAATAAGGTCCAAAGGATACAGTAGACCTAGAGTGAACCATCGGGATCTATAACTAGTGTCACCGGAATGGTTCAAAACATAGACAGTAAGAAGAGTCAGTCTTCTTGTACTTAATTCGGAATTGTGCCTTTTGTATTTCATTCCGCGCAATTTCTATGTTTCATCGTCAATAAGAACGTAAGAGGGATACAGTAAATCTGAAGTGAAGCATCAGAATCTATAACTAGTGTCATAGGAGTGGTTCAAAACATAGACAATAAGAAGAGTCAGTCTTCTTGTACTTAAGACGGCATAGTGCCGTTTGTATTTAATTCCGATGCAATTTCTGTGTTTCATCATCAATACGAAGGTCCAAGGGATACAGTAAACCTGAAGTGAAGCATCGGAATCTAAAACTAGTGTCACAGGAATGGTTCAAAACATAGACAGTAGGAGGAGTCAGTCTTCTTGTACTTAAGTCGGTATTGTGCCTTTTCTATTTAATTATTATTCAATTTCTGTGTTTCATCGTCAATAAGAAGGTCTGAGGGATACAGTAACTCTGAAGTGTAGCATCGGAATCTATAACTAGTGTCACACCAATGGTTCAAAACAAAGAGAGTGGGAAGAGTCAGTCTTCTTGTACTTAAGTCGGCATTGTGCATTTTGTATTTTATTCCGATGCAATTTCTGTGTTTCATCGTCCATAAGAAGGTCCGAGGGATACAGTAAACCTCAAGTGAAGCATTGGAATAAAAAACTAGTATCACAGGAATGGTTCAAAACATAGAGAGTAGGAAGAGTCAGTCTTCTTGTACATAAGTCGGCATTGTGCTTTATCTATTTAATTCCGATGCGATTTCTGTGTCTCATCGTCAATAGGAAGGTCCAAGGGATACAGTAAACCTGACGTGAAGCGTCAGAATTTATAACTAGTGTCACAGGAATGGTTCAAAACATAGTCAGTAAGAAGAGTCAGTCCTCTTGTACTTATGATGGCTTTGTGCATTTTGTATTTAATTCCGATACAATTTCTGTGTTTCATCGTCAATAAGAAGGTCCAAGGGATACAGTAATCCTGAAGTGAAGCATCGGAATCTATGACTAGTGTCACAGGAATGGTTCAAAACATACACAGTAGGAAGAGTCAGTCTTCTTGTACTTATGTCGGCATTGTGCGTATTGTATTTAATTCCGATGCAATTTCCGTGTTTCATCGTCAATAAGAAGGTCCAAGGGATACAGTAATCCTGAAGTGAAGCATCGGAATCTATGACTAGTGTCACAGGAATGGTTCAAAACATAGTCAGTAAGAGGAGTCAGTCTTCTTGTACTTAAGTCGGTATTGTGCATTTGTATTTAATTCCGATGGAATTTCCGTGTTTCATCGTCAATAAGATGGTCCAAGGGATACAGTAAACCTGAAGTGAAGCATCAGAATCTTAAACTAGTGTCACAGGAATGGTTCAAAACATAGTCAGTAAGAAGAGTCAGTCTTCTTGTACTTAAGTCATCATTGTGCCTTTTCTTTTTAATTCTGATGCAATTTCTGCGATTCGTTGTTAATAAGAGGGTCCAAGGGATTCAGTACACCTGGAGTGAAGCATCGGAATCTATAACTAGTGTCACAGGAATGGTTGAAAACATCGACAGTAAGAAGAGTCAGTCTTCTTGTACTTAATTCGGGATTGTGCTTTTTGTATTATATTCCGATGCAATTTCTGTGTTTCATCGTCACTAAGAAGGTCAGTGGGATACAGTAATCCTCACGTTAAGAATCGGAATCTATAACTAGTGTCACATGAATGGTTCAAAACATAGTCAGTAAGAAGAATCAGTCTTCCTGTAGTTAAGCTGGTATTGTGCCTTTTCTATTTAATTTTTATGCAATTTTTGTGTTTCATCGTCAATAAGAAGGTCCAAGGGAAACAGTAAACCTAAAGTGAAGCATCGGAATCTATAACTAGTGACACACGAATGGTTCAAAACACAGAGGTTTGGATGATTCAGTCTTCTTGTACTTAAGTCGGAATTGTGGCTTTTGTATTTCATTCCGATGCAATTTCTGTGTTTCATCGTCCATAAGAAGGTCCGAGGGATACAGTAACTCTGAAGTGTAGCATCCGAATCTATAACTAGTGTCACAGGAATGGTTCAAAACCAAGAGTGTGGGAAGAGACAGACTTCTTGTACTTAAGTCGGCATTGTGCCTTTGGTATTTCATTCCGATGCAATTTCTGTGTTTCATCGTCCATAAGAAGGTCCGAGGGATACAGTAAACCTCAAGTGAAGCATTGGAATAAAAAACTAGTATCACAGGAATGGTTCAAAACATAGAGAGCAGGAAGAGTCAGTCTTCTTGAACTTAAGTCGGCATTGTGCTTTATCTATTTAATTCCGATGCGATATCTGAGTCTCATCGTCAATAGGAAGGTCCAAGGGATACAGTAAACCTGACGTGAAGCGTCGGAATTTATAACTAGTGTCACAGGAATGGTTCAAAACATAGTCAGTAAGAAGAGTCAGTCTTCTTGTACTTATGTCGGCTTTGTGCCTTTTGTATTTAATTCCGATACAATTTCTGTGTTTCATCGTCAATAAGAAGGTCCACGGGATACAGTAAACCTGAAGTGAAGCATCAGAATCTATAACTAGTGTCACAGGAATGGTTCAAAACATAGTCAGTAAGAAGAGTCAGTCTTCATGTACTTAAGTCATCATTGTGCCTTTTCTTTTTAATTCTGATGCAATTTCTGTGATTCATTGTTAATAAGACGGTCCAAGGGATACAGTACACCTGGAGTGATGCATCGGAATCTATAACTAGTGTCACAGGAATGGTTGAAAACATAGACAGTAAGAAGAGTCAGACTTCTTTTACTTAAATCGGCATTGTGCCTTTTGTATTTAGTTCCGATGCAATTTCTGTGTTTCATCGTCAATAAGAAGGTCCAAGGGATACAGTAAACCTGGAGTGAAGCATCGTAGTCTATAACTAATGTCACAGGAATGGTTCAAAACATAGACAGTAAGGAGAGTCAGTCTTCTTGTACTTAATTCGGCATTGTGCCTTATGTATTTAATTCTGAAGCAATTTCTGTGTTTCATCGTCAATAAGAAGGTCAGACGGATACAGTAAACCTGAAGTGAATCATCGGAATCTATAACTAGTGTCACAGGAAAGGTTCAAACATAGACAGTAAGAAGAGTCAGTCTTCTTGTACTTAATTCGGGATTGTGCTTTTTGTATTTCATTCCGATGCAATTTCTGTGTTTCATCGTCACTAAGAAGGTCAGTGGGATACAGTAATCCTCAAGTTAAGAATCGGAATCTATAACTAGTGCCACATGAATGGTTCAAAACATAGTCAGTAAGAAGAGTCAGTCTTCCTTTAGTTAAGTCCGTATTGTGCCTTTTCTATTTAATTCCTATGCAATTTCTGTGTTTCATCGTCAATAAGAAGGTCAGAGGGATACAGTAAACCTAAAGTGAAGCATCGGAATCTATAACTAGTGTCACACGAATGGTTTAAAACATAGACAGTTGCAAGAATCATTCTTCTTGTACTTAAGTCGGCATTGTGCCTTTTGTATTTAATTCCGATGCAGTTTCTGTGTTTCATCGTCAATAAGAAGGTCCAAGGGATACAGTAAACCTGAAATGAAACATCGGAATCTATAACTAGTGTCACAGGAATGGTTCAAAACATAGACAGTAGGAAAATTAGTCTACATGTACTTAAGTTGGCATTGTGCTTTTTGTTTTTAATTCCGATGCAATTTCTGTGTTTCACCGTCAATAAGAAGGTCCAAGGGAAACAGTAAACCTGGAGTGAACAATCGGAATCTATAACTAGTGTCACAGGAATGGTTCAAAACATAGTCAGTAAGAAGCGTCAGTCTTTTTGTACTTAATTCGGCATTGTGCCTTTTCTATTTAATTCCGATGCAATTTCTGTGTTTCATCGTCAAAAAGAGGGGCCAAGGGATACAGTAAACCTGCAGGGAAGCATCGGAATCTATAACTAGTGTAACAGGAATGGATCAAATCATAGACAGGAAGATGAGTCAGCCTTCTTGTACTTAAATCGGCATTGTGCCTTTTATATTTGATTCCTATGAAATTTCTGTGTTTCATAGCTAATAAGAAGGTCCAAAAGATACAGTAAACCTGGAGTGAAGCATCAGAATCTGTAACTAGTGTCACAGGAATGGTTCAAACTATAGTCAGGAAGAAGAGCCAGTCTTCTTGTATTTAAGTGGGCATTGTGCCTTTTGTATTTAATTCCGATGCAATTTCTGTGTTTCATCGTCAGTAAGATGGTCCAAGGGATACAATAAACCTGAAGTGAAGCATCGAAATCTATAACTAGTATCACAGAAATGGTTCAAAACATAGACAGAAAGCAGAGTCAGTCTTCTTGTACTTAAGTCGACATTGTGCCTTTTGTATTTAATTCCGATGCAATTTCTGAGCTTCATCGTCAATACGAAGGGCAGAGGGATACAGTAAACCTGAACTGAAGCATCGGAATCTATAACTAGTGTCACAGGAATGGTTCAAAACATAGACAGTAGGAAGAATCAGTCTTCTCATACTTAAGGCGGCATTGTGCCTTTTCTATCTAATTCCGATGCAATTTCTGTGTTTCATCGTCCATAAGAAGGTCCAAGGGATACAGTGAACCTGAAGTGAAGCATCAGCATCTATAACTAGTGTGACAGGAATGGTTCAAAACATAGACAGTAAGATGAGTCAGTCTTCATGTACTTATGTCGCCATTGTGACTTTGTACTTAATTCCGATGCTATTTCTGTGTTTCATCGTCCATAAGAAGGTCCAAGGGATACAGTAAACCTGATGTGAAGCATCGGAATCTATAACTAGTGTCAAAGGAATGGTTCAAAACATAGACAGTAGGAAGAGTCAGTTTTCTTGTACTTCAGTCGGTATTGTGCTTTTTCTATTTAATTCCGATGCTATTTCTGTGTTTCATCGTCAATAAGAAAGTCAGAGGGATACAGTAAACCTGAAGTGAAGCATCTGAATCTATAACTAGTGTCACAGGAATGGTTCAAAACATAGAGAGTTGGAAAAGTCAGTCTTCCTGTACTTAAGTCGGCATTGTGTCAATTGTATTTCATTCCGATGCATGTTCTGTGTTTCATCGTCCATAAGAAGGTCCGAGGGATACAGTAAACCGCAAGTGAAACATCGGAATAAAAAACTAGTGTCACAGGATGGTTCAAAACATAGAGAGTAGGAAGAGTCAGCCTTCTTGTACTTAAGTCGGCATTGTGCTTTTTCTATTTCATTCCGATGCGATTTCTGTGTCTCATCGTCAATATGAAGGTCTAAGGGATACAGTAAACCTGAAGTGAAGCATCGGAAACTATAACTAGTGTCACAGGAATGGTTCAAAACATAGTCACTAAGAGGCGTCAGTCTTTTTGTACTTAAGTCGGCATTGTGCCTTCTCTATTTAATTCCGATGCAATTTCTGTGTTTCATCGTCAAAAAGAAGGGCCAAGGGATACAGTATACCTGCAGGGAAGCATCGGAATCTATAACTAGTGTCACAGGAATGGTTCAAAACATAGACAGTAAGATGAGTCAGTCTTCTTGTACTTAAGTCGGCATTGTGCCTTTTGTATTTAATTCCTATGCGATTTCTGTGTTTCATCGCTAATAAGAAGGTCCAAGGGATACAGTAAACCTGAAGTGAAGCATCAGAATCTATAACTAGTGTCACAGGTATGGTTCCAAACAGTCCGTAAGAAGAGTCAGTCTTCTTGTACTTAAGCGGTCATTGTGCCTTTTGTATTTATTTCTGATGCATTTTCTGTGTTTCATCGTCAATAAGAAGGTCCAAGGGATACAATAAACCTGAAGTGAAGCATCGAAATCTATAACTAGTATCACAGAAATGGTTCAAAACATAGACAGAAAGCAGAGTCAGTCTTCTTGTACTTAAGTCGGCATTGTGCCTTTTGTATTTAATTCCGATGCAATTTCTGTGTTTCATCGTCAATAAGAAGGGCAGAGGGATACAGTAAACCTGAAGTGAAGCATCGGAATTTATAACTAGTGTCACAGGAATGGTTCAAATCAAAGACAGTAGGAAGAATCAGTCTTCTTGTACTTAAGTCGGCATTGTGCTTTTTGTATTTAATTCCAATGCAATTTCTGTGTTTCATCGTCAATAAGAAGGTCCAAGGGATACAGTAAACCTGGAGTGAAGCATCGGAATCTGTAACTAGTGTCACAGGAATGGTTCAAAACATAGACAGTAAGAAGAGTCAGTCTTTTTGTACTTAAGTCGGCATTGTCCCTTTTTTATTTAATTCCGATGCAATTTCTGTGTTTCATCGTCAATAAGAAGGTCCAAGGGATACAGTAAACCGAGAGTGAAGCATCGGAATCTATAACTAGTGTCGCAGGAATGGTTCAAATTATAGACAGTAAGAAGAGTCAGTCTCCTTGTACGTAATTCGGCGTTGTGCCTTTTGCATTTAATTCCGACGCAATGTCTGTGTTTCATCGTCAATGTAAAGGACCAAGGGATACAGTAAACCTGGAGTGAAGCATCGGAATCTATAACTAGTGTCAAAGGAATGGTTTAAAACATAGACAGTAAGATGTGTCAGTCTCCTTGTACTTAAGTCGGCATTGTGCCTTTTCTATTTAATTCCGATGCAATCTCTGTGTTTCATCGTCAATAAGAGATTCCAAGGGATACAGTAAACCTGGAGTGAAGCATCGGAATCAATAACTAGTGCCATAGGAATGGTTCAGAACGTAGACAGTAAGATGAGTGAGTCTTCTTGTACTTAAGTCGGCATTGTGCCTTTTGTATTTAATTCCGAAGCAATTTCTGTGTATCATCGTCAATAAGAAGGTCCAAGGGATACAGTAAACCTAAAGTGAAGCATCGAAATCTATAACTAGTATCACAGGAATGGTACAAATCATAGACAGTAAGCAGAGTCAGTCATTTTGTACTTAAGTCGGCATTGTGCATTTTTTATTTAATTCCGATGTAATTTCTGTGTTTCGTCGTCAGTAATAAGGTCCAAAGGATACAGTAGACCTAGAGTGAAGCATCGGGATCTATAACTAGTGTCACCGGAATGGTTCAAAACATAGACAGTAAGAAGAGTCAGTCTTCTTGTACTTAATTCGGAATTGTGCCTTTTGTATTTCATTCCGCGCAATTTCTATGTTTCATCGTCAATAAGAACGTAAGAGGGATACAGTAAATCTGAAGTGAAGCATCAGAATCTATAACTAGTGTCATAGGAGTGGTTCAAAACATAGACAATAAGAAGAGTCAGTCTTCTTGTACTTAAGACGGCATAGTGCCGTTTGTATTTAATTCCGATGCAATTTCTGTGTTTCATCATCAATACGAAGGTCCAAGGGATACAGTAAACCTGAAGTGAAGCATCGGAATCTAAAACTAGTGTCACAGGAATGGTTCAAAACATAGACAGTAGGAGGAGTCAGTCTTCTTGTACTTAAGTCGGTATTGTGCCTTTTCTATTTAATTATTATTCAATTTCTGTGTTTCATCGTCAATAAGAAGGTCTGAGGGATACAGTAACTCTGAAGTGTAGCATCGGAATCTATAACTAGTGTCACACGAATGGTTCAAAACAAAGAGAGTGGGAAGAGTCAGTCTTCTTGTACTTAAGTCGGCATTGTGCATTTTGTATTTTATTCCGATGCAATTTCTGTGTTTCATCGTCCATAAGAAGGTCCGAGGGATACAGTAAACCTCAAGTGAAGCATTGGAATAAAAAACTAGTATCACAGGAATGGTTCAAAACATAGAGAGTAGGAAGAGTCAGTCTTCTTGTACATAAGTCGGCATTGTGCTTTATCTATTTAATTCCGATGCGATTTTTGTGTCTCATCGTCAATAGGAAGGTCCAAGGGATACAGTAAACCTGACGTGAAGCGTCAGAATTTATAACTAGTGTCACAGGAATGGTTCAAAACATGGTCAGTAAGAAGAGTCAGTCTTCTTGTACTTATGATGGCTTTGTGCATTTTGTATTTAATTCCGATACAATTTCTGTGTTTCATCGTCAATAAGAAGGTCCAAGGGATACAGTAATCCTGAAGTGAAGCATCGGAATCTATGACTAGTGTCACAGGAATGGTTCAAAACATACACAGTAGGAAGAGACAGTCTTCTTGTACTTATGTCGGCATTGTGCGTATTGTATTTAATTCCGATGCAATTTCCGTGTTTCATCGTCAATAAGAGGGTCCAAGGGATACAGTAATCCTGAAGTGAAGCATCGGAATCTATGACTAGTGTCACAGGAATGGTTCACAACATAGTCAGTAAGAGGAGTCAGTCTTCTTGTACTTAAGTCGGTATTGTGCATTTGTATTTAATTCCGATGCAATTTCCGTGTTTCATCGTCAATAAGATGGTCCAAGGGATACAGTAAACCTGAAGTGAAGCATCAGAATCTTAAACTAGTGTCACAGGAATGGTTCACAACATAGTCAGTAAGAGGATTCAGTCTTCTTGTACTTAAGTCGGTATTGTGCATTTGTATTTAATTCCGATGCAATTTCCGTGTTTCATCGTCAATAAGAAGGTCCAAGGGAAACAGTAAACCTAATGTGAAGCATCGGAATCTATAACTAGTGACACACGAATGGTTCAAAACATAGAGGTTTGGATGATTCAGTCTTCTTGTACTTAAGTCGGAATTGTGGCTTTTGTATTTCATTCCGATGCAATTTCTGTGTTTCATCGTCCATAAGAAGGTCCGAGGGATACAGTAACTCTGAAGTGTAGCATCCGAATCTATAACTAGTGTCACAGGAATGGTTCAAAACCAAGAGTGTGGGAAGAGACAGTCTTCTTGTACTTAAGTCGGCATTGTGCCTTTTGTATTTCATTCCGATGCAATTTCTGTGTTTCATCGTCCATAAGAAGGTCCGAGGGATACAGTAAACCTCAAGTGAAGCATTGGAATAAAAAACTAGTATCACAGGAATGGTTCAAAACATAGAGAGCAGGAAGAGTCAGACTTCTTGAACTTAAGTCGGCATTGTGCTTTATCTATTTAATTCCGATGCGATATCTGTGTCTCATCGTCAATAGGAAGGTCCAAGGGATACAGTAAACCTGACGTGAAGCGTCGGAATTTATAACTAGTGTCACAGGAATGGTTCAAAACATAGTCAGTAAGAAGAGTCAGTCTTCTTGTACTTATGTCGGCTTTGTGCCTTTTGTATTTAATTCCGATACAATTTCTGTGTTTCATCGTCAATAAGAAGGTCCACGGGATACAGTAAACCTGAAGTGAAGCATCAGAATCTATAACTAGTGTCACAGGAATGGTTCAAAACATAGTCAGTAAGAAGAGTCAGTCTTCATGTACTTAAGTCATCATTGTGCCTTTTCTTTTTAATTCTGATGCAATTTCTGTGATTCATTGTTAATAAGACGGTCCAAGGGATACAGTTCACCTGGAGTGATGCATCGGAATCTATAACTAGTGTCACAGGAATGGTTGAAAACATAGACAGTAAGAAGAGTCAGACTTCTTTTACTTAAATCGGCATTGTGCCTTTTGTATTTAGTTCCGATGCAATTTCTGTGTTTCATCGACAATAAGAAGGTCCAAGGGATACAGTAAACCTGGAGTGAAGCATCGTAGTCTATAACTAATGTCACAGGAATGGTTCAAAACATAGACAGTAAGAAGAGTCAGTCTTCTTGTACTTAATTCGGCATTGTGCCTTATGTATTTAATTCTGAAGCAATTTCTGTGTTTCATCGTCAATAAGAAGGTCAGACGGATACAGTAAACCTGAAGTGAATCATCGGAATCTATAACTAGTGTCACAGGAAAGGTTCAAACATAGACAGTAAGAAGAGTCAGTCTTCTTGTACTTAATTCGGGATTGTGCTTTTTGTATTTCATTCCGATGCAATTTCTGTGTTTCATCGTCACTAAGAAGGTCAGTGGGATACAGTAATCCTCAAGTTAAGAATCGGAATCTATAACTAGTGCCACATGAATGGTTCAAAACATAGTCAGTAAGAAGAGTCAGTCTTCCTTTAGTTAAGTCCGTATTGTGCCTTTTCTATTGAATTCCTATGCAATTTCTGTGTTTCATCGTCAATAAGAAGGTCAGAGGGATACAGTAAACCTAAAGTGAAGGATCGGAATCTATAACTAGTGTCACACGAATGGTTTAAAACATAGACAGTTGCAAGAGTCATTCTTCTTGTACTTAAGTCGGCATTGTGCCTTTTGTATTTAATTCCGATGCAGTTTCTGTGTTTCATCGTCAATAAGAAGGTCCAAGGGATACAGTAAACCTGAAATGAAACATCGGAATCTATAACTAGTGTCACAGGAATGGTTCAAAACATAGACAGTAGGAAAATTAGTCTACATGTACTTAAGTTGGCATTGTGCTTTTTGTTTTTAATTCCGATGCAATTTCTGTGTTTCACCGTCAATAAGAAGGTCCAAGGGAAACAGTAAACCTGGAGTGAAGCATCGGAATCTATAACTAGTGTCACAGGAATGGTTCAAAACATAGTCAGTAAGAAGCGTCAGTCTTTTTGTACTTAAGTCGGCATTGTGCCTTTTCTATTTAATTCCGATGCAATTTCTGTGTTTCATCGTCAAAAAGAGGGGCCAAGGGATACAGTAAACCTGCAGGGAAGCATCGGAATCTATAACTAGTGTAACAGGAATGGATCAAATCATAGACAGGAAGATGAGTCAGCCTTCTTGTACTTAAATCGGCATTGTGCCTTTTATATTTGATTCCTATGCAATTTCTGTGTTTCATAGCTAATAAGAAGGTCCAAAAGATACAGTAAACCTGGAGTGAAGCATCAGAATCTGTAACTAGTGTCACAGGAATGGTTCAAACTATAGTCAGGAAGAAGAGCCAGTCTTCTTGTATTTAAGTGGGCATTGTGCCTTTTGTATTTAATTCCGATGCAATTTCTGTGTTTCATCGTCAGTAAGATGGTCCAAGGGATACAATAAACCTGAAGTGAAGCATCGAAATCTATAACTAGTATCACAGAAATGGTTCAAAACATAGACAGAAAGCAGAGTCAGTCTTCTTGTACTTAAGTCGACATTGTGCCTTTTGTATTTAATTCCGATGCAATTTCTGAGCTTCATCGTCAATAAGAAGGGCAGAGGGATACAGTAAACCTGAAGTGAAGCATCGGAATCTATAACTAGTGTCACAGGAATGGTTCAAAACATAGACAGTAGGAAGAATCAGTCTTCTTATACTTAAGTCGGCATTGTGCCTTTTCTATCTAATTCCGATGCAATTTCTGTGTTTCATCGTCCATAAGAAGGTCCAAGGGATACAGTGAACCTGAAGTGAAGCATCAGAATCTATAACTAGTGTCACAGGAATGGTTCAAAGCATAGTCAGTAAGAAGAGCCAGTCTTCTTGTACTTAAGTCGGCATTGTGCCTTTTGTATTTAATTCCGATGCAATTTCTGTGTTTCATCTTCAATAAGAAGGTCCAAGGGATACAGTAAACCTGGAGTGAAGCATCGGAATCTGTAACTAGTGTCACAGGAATGGTTCAAAACATAGTCAGTAAGAAGAGTCAGTCTTCTTGTACTTAAGTCGGCATTGTGCCTTTTCTATTTAATTCCGATGCAATTTCTCTGTTTCATCGTCAATAAGAAGGTCCAAGGGATACAGTAAACCTGGAGTGAAGCATCGGAATCTGTAACTAGTGTCACAGGAACGGTTAAAATCATAGACAGGTCGAAGAGTTAGTCTTCTTGTACTTGAGACGGCATTGTGCATTTTGTATTTAATTCCGATGCCATTTCTGTGTTTCATCATCAATAAGAAGGGCAGAGGGATACAGTAAACCTGAAGTGAAGCATCGGAATCTATAACTAGTGTCACAGGAATGGTTCAAAACATAGACAGTAGGATGAATCGGTCATCTTGTACATAAGTCGGCATTGTGCCTTTTCTATTTAATTCCGATGAAATTTCTGTGTTTCATCGTCAATAAGAAGGTCCAAGGGATACGGTGAACCTAAAGTGAAGCATCGGAATCTGTAACTAGTGTCACAGGAATGGTTCAAAGCATAGTCAGTAAGAAGAGCCAGTCTTCTTGTACTTAAGACGGCATTGTGCCTTTTGAATTTAATTCCGATGCAATTTCTGTGTTTCATCGTCAATAAGAAGGTCCAAGCGAAACAGTAAACCTGGAGTGAAGCATCGGAATCTGTAACTAGTGTCACAGGAATGGTTCAAAGCATAGACAGTAAGAAGAGTCAGTCTTCTTGTACTTAAGTTGGCATTGTGCCTTTTGTATTTAATTCCGATGTAATTTCTGTGTTTAATCGTCAACAAGAAGGTCAGAGGGATACAGTAAACCTGAAGTGGAGCATCGGAATCTATAACTAGTGTCACAGGAATGGTTCAAACATAGACAGTAAGATGAGTCAGTCTTCTTGTACTTAAGTGGTCATTGTGCCTTTTGTATTTAATTCCGATGCTATTTCTGTGTTTCATCGTCAATAAGAAGGTCCAAGGGATACAGTAAACCTGATGTGAAGCTTCGGAATCAATAACTAGTGTCACAGGAATGGTTCAAAACATAGAGAGTAGGCAGAGTCAGCCTTCTTGTACTTAAGTCGGCCCTGTGCTTTTTCTATTTCATCCCGATGCGATTTCTGTGTCTCATCGTCAATATGAAGGTCAAAGGGATACAGTAGACCTGAAGTGAAGCATCGGAATCTATAACTAGTGTCACAGGAATGGTTCAAAACATAGTCGGTAAGAAGCGTCAGTCTTTTTGGACTTAAGTCGGAATTGTGCCATCTCTATTTAATTCCGGTGCAATTTCTGTGTTTCATCGTCAAAAAGAAGGGCCAAGGGATACAGTATACCTGCAGGGAAGCATCGGAATCTATAACTAGTGTCACAGGTATGGTTCAAATCATAGACAGTAAAATAATTTAGTCTTCTTGTACTTAAGTCGGCATTGTGCCTTTTGTATTAATTCCTAAGCAATTATTGTGTTTCATCGCTAATAAGAAGGTCCAAGGGATACAATAATTCTGAAGTGAAGCATCAGAATCTCTAACTAGTGTCACAGGAATGGTTCAAAACATAGACAGTAAGAAGAGTCAGTCTTCTTGTACTTAAGTCGGCATTGTGCCTTTTGTATTTAATTCCGATGTAATTTCTGTGTTTAATCGTCAACAAGAAGGTCAGAGGGATACAGTAAACCCGAAGTGAAGCATCGGAATCTATAACTAGTGTCACAGGAATGGTTCAAAACATAGTCAGTGAGAGGAGTCACAGTCTTCTTGTACTTAAGTCGGCATTGTGAATTTTGTATTTAATTCCGATGCAATTTCTGTGTCTCATCGTCAATGTAACGGTCCAAGGGATACAGTAAACCTGGAGTGAAGCATCGGAATCTACAACTAGTGTCAAAGGAATGGTTCAAAACATTGATAGTAAGATGAGTCAGTCTTCATGTACTTAAGTCGCAATTGTGCCTTTTGTATTTAATTCCGATGCAATTTGTGTGTTTCATAGTCAATATGAAGGTCCAATGGATACGGTAAACCTGAAGTGAAGCATCGGAATCTATAACTAGTGTCACAGGAATGGTTCAAAACATAGTCAGTAAGAAGCGTCAGTCTTTTGGTACTTAAGTCGGCATTGTGCCATCTCTATTTAATTCCGGTGCAATTTCTGTGTTTCATCGTCAAAAAGAAGGGCCAAGGGATACAGTATACCTGCAGGGAAGCATCGGATACTGTAACTAGTGTCACAGGAATGGTTCAAACATAGACAGTAAGATGAGTCAGTCTTCTTGTACTTAAGTCGGCATTGTGATTTTTGTACTTAATTCCTATGCAATTTCTGTGTTTCATCGCTAATAAGAAGGTCCAAGGGATACAGTAAACCTGGAGTGAAGCATCAGAATCTATAACTAGTGTCACAGGAATGGTTCAAAACATAGTTCGTAAGAAGAGTCAGTCTTCTTGTACTTAAGTGGTCATTGTGCCTTTTGTATTTAATTCCGATGCTATTTCTGTGTTTCATCGTCAATAAGAAGGTCCAAGGGATACAGTAAACCTGATGTGAAGCTTCGGAATCTATAACTAGTGTCACAGGAATGGTTCAAAGCATAGAGAGTAGGCAGAGTCAGCCTTCTTGTACTTAAGTCGGCCCTGTGCTTTTTCTATTTCATCCCGATGCGATTTCTGTGTCTCATCGTCAATATGAAGGTCAAAGGGATACAGTAGACCTGAAGTGAAGCATCGGAATCTATAACTAGTGTCACAGGAATGGTTCAAAACATAGTCGGTAAGAAGCGTCAGTCTTTTTGGACTTAAGTCGGCATTGTGCCATCTCTATTTAATTCCAGTGCAATTTCTGTGTTTCATCGTCAAAAAGAAGGGCCAAGGGATACAGTATACCTGCAGGGAAGCATCGGAATCTATAACTAGTGTCACAGGTATGGTTCAAATCATAGACAGTAAAATGAGTCAGTCTTCTTGTACTTAAGTCGGCATTGTGCCTTTTGTATTAATTCCTAAGCAATTATTGTGTTTCATCGCTAATAAGAAGGTCCAAGGGATACAATAATTCTGAAGTGAAGCATCAGAATCTATAACTAGTGTCACAGGAATGGTTCAAAACATAGTTCAAAAGAAGAGTCAGTCTTCTTGTACTTAAGTGGTCATTGTGCATTTTGTATTTAATTCCGATGCTATTTCTGTGTTTCATCGTCAATAAGAAGGTCCAAGGGATACAGTGAACCTGAAGTGAAGCATCGGAATCTATAACTAGTGTCACAGGCATGGATCAATACATAGACAGTAAGAAGAGTCTGTCTTCTTGTACTTAAATCGGCATTGTGCCTATTGTTATTAATTCCGATGCAATTTCCGTGTTTCATCGTCAATAAGAAGGTCCAAGGGATACAGTAAACCTGGAGTGAAGCATCGGAATCTGTAACTAGTGTCACAGGCATGGTTCAATACATAGACAGTAAGAAGGGTCTGTCTTCTTGTACTTAAGTCGGCATTGTGCTTTTTGTATTTAATTCCGATGCAATTTCTGTGTTTCATCGTCAATAAAAAGGTCCAAGGGATACAGTAAACCTGAAGTGAAGCATCAGAATCTATAACTAGTGTCACAGGAATGGTTCAAAACATAGTGAGTAAGAAGAGTCAGTCTTCATGTACTTAAGTCATCATTGTGCCTTTTCTTTTTAATTCTGATGCAATTTCTGTGATTCATTGCTAATAAGAGGGTCCAAGGGATACAGTACGCCTGGAGTGATGCATCGGAATCTATAAGTAGTGTCACAGGAATGGTTGAAAGCATAGACAGTAAGATGAGTCAGTCTTCTTGTACTTAAGTGGTCATTGTGCCTTTTGTATTTAATTCCGATGCTATTTCTGTGTTTCATCGTCAATAAGAAGGTCCAAGGGATACAGTGAACCTGAAGTGAAGCATCGGAATCTATAACTAGTGTCACAGGAATGGTTCAAAGCATAGCCAGTAAGAAGAGCCAGCCTACTTGTACTTATGTCGTCATTGTGCCTTTTGTATTTAATTCCGATGCAATTTCTGTGTTTCATCGTCAATAAGAAGGTCCAAGGGATACAGTAAACCTGGAGTGAAGCATCGAAATCTATAACTAGTATCACAAGAAATGGTTCAAAACATAGACAGAAAGCAGAGTCAGTCTTCTTGTAGTTAAGTCGGTATTGTGCCTTTTGTATTTAATTCCGATGCAATTTCTGTGTTTCATCGTCAATAAGAAGGGCAGAGATATACAGTAAACCTGAAGTGAAGCATCGTCATTTATAACTAGTGTCGCAGGAATGGTTCAAATCAAAGACAGTAGGAAGAATCAGTCTTCTTGTACTTAAGTCGGCATTGTGCCTTTTTTATTTAATTCCGATGCAATTTCCGTGTTTCATCGTCAATAAGAAGGTCCAAGGGATACAGTAAACCTAGAGTGAAGCATCGGAATCCATAACTAGTGTCGCAGGAATGTTTCAAAACATAGACAATAAGAAGAGTCAGTCTTCTTGTACTTAATTCGGCATTGTGCCTTTTGTATTTAATTCCGACGCAATTTCTGTGTTTCATCGTCAATAAGAACGTCAGAGGGATACAGTAAATCTGAAGTGAAGCATCGGAATCTGTAACTATTGTCACAGGAATGGTACAAAATATAGACAGTAAGAAGAGTCAGTCTTCCTGTACTTAAGTCAGCATTGTGCCTTTTGTATTTATTTCCGATGTAATATCTGTGTTTTATCGTCAGTAAGAAGGTCAGAGGGATACAGTAAACCTGAAGTAAAGCATCGGAAACTATAACTAGTGTCACAGGAATGGTTCAAAACATAGTCAGTTAGAAGAGTCAGTGTTCTTGTACTTAAGTCGGCATTGTGCTTTTGTATTTAATTCCGATGCAATTTCTGTGTTTCATAGTCATTATGAAGGTCCAAGGGATACAGTAAACCTGGAGTGAAGCATCGGAATCTAAAACTAGTGTCACAGGAATGGTTCAAAGCATAGACAGTAAGATGAGTCAGTCTTCTTGTACTTAAGTCAGCATTGTGCCTTTTGTATTTAATTCCAATGCAATTTCTGTGTTCCATCGTCAATAAGAAGGTCCAAGGGATACAGTAAACCTGAAGTGAAGCATCGGAATCTATATCTAGTGTCACAGGAATGGTTCAAAACATAGACAGTAGGAAAATTAGTCTACATGTACTTAAGTTGGCATTGTGCTTTTTGTTTTTAATTCCGATGCAATTTCTGTGTTTCACCGTCAATAAGAAGGTCCAAGGGAAACAGTAAACCTGGAGTGAAGCATCGGAATCTATAACTAGTGTCACAGGAATGGTTCAAAACATAGTCAGTAAGAAGCGTCAGTCTTTTTGTACTTAAGTCGGCATTGTGCCTTTTCTATTTAATTCCGATGCAATTTCTGTGTTTCATCGTCAAAAAGAGGGGCCAAGGGATACAGTAAACCTGCAGGGAAGCATCGGAATCTATAACTAGTGTAACAGGTATGGATCAAATCATAGACAGGAAGATGAGTCAGCCTTCTTGTACTTAAATCGGCATTGTGCCTTTTATATTTGATTCCTATGCAATTTCTGTGTTTCATAGCTAATAAGAAGGTCCAAAAGATACAGTAAACCTGGAGTGAAGCATCAGAATCTGTAACTAGTGTCACAGGAATGGTTCAAACTATAGTCAGGAAGAAGAGCCAGTCTCCTTGTATTTAAGTGGGCATTGTGCCTTTTGTATTTAATTCCGATGCAATTTCTGTGTTTCATCGTCAGTAAGATGGTCCAAGGGATACAATAAACCTGAAGTGAAGCATCGAAATCTATAACTAGTATCACAGAAATGGTTCAAAACATAGACAGAAAGCAGAGTCAGTCTTCTTGTACTTAAGTCGACATTGTGCCTTTTGTATTTAATTCCGATGCAATTTCTGAGCTTCATCGTCAATACGAAGGGCAGAGGGATACAGTAAACCTGAAGTGAAGCATCGGAATCTATAACTAGTGTCACAGGAATGGTTCAAAACATAGACAGTAGGAAGAATCAGTCTTCTCATACTTAAGGCGGCATTGTGCCTTTTCTATCTAATTCCGATGCAATTTCTGTGTTTCATCGTCCATAAGAAGGTCCAAGGGATACAGTGAACCTGAAGTGAAGCATCAGCATCTATAACTAGTGTGACAGGAATGGTTCAAAACATAGACAGTAAGATGAGTCAGTCTTCATGTACTTATGTCGCCATTGTGACTTTGTACTTAATTCCGATGCTATTTCTGTGTTTCATCGTCAATAAGAAGGTCCAAGGGATACAGTAAACCTGATGTGAAGCATCGGAATCTATAACTAGTGTCAAAGGAATGGTTCAAAACATAGACAGTAGGAAGAGTCAGTTTTCTTGTACTTAAGTCGGTATTGTGCTTTTTCTATTTAATTCCGATGCTATTTCTGTGTTTCATCGTCAATAAGAAAGTCAGAGGGATACAGTAAACCTGAAGTGAAGCATCTGAATCTATAACTAGTGTCACAGGAATGGTTCAAAACATAGAGAGTTGGAAAAGTCAGTCTTCCTGTACTTAAGTCGGCATTGTGTCTATTGTATTTCATTCCGATGCATGTTCTGTGTTTCATCGTCCATAAGAAGGTCCGAGGGATACAGTAAACCGCAAGTGAAACATCGGAATAAAAAACTAGTGTCACAGGATGGTTCAAAACATAGAGAGTAGGAAGAGTCAGCCTTCTTGTACTTAAGTCGGCATTGTGCTTTTTCTATTTCATTCCGATGCGATTTCTGTGTCTCATCGTCAATATGAAGGTCTAAGGGATACAGTAAACCTGAAGTGAAGCATCGGAAACTATAACTAGTGTCACAGGAATGGTTCAAAACATAGTCAGTAAGAGGCGTCAGTCTTTTTGTACTTAAGTCGGCATTGTGCCTTCTCTATTTAATTCCGATGCAATTTCTGTGTTTCATCGTCAAAAAGAAGGGCCAAGGGATACAGTATACCTGCAGGGAAGCATCGGAATCTATAACTAGTGTCACAGGAATGGTTCAAAACATAGACAGTAAGATGAGTCAGTCTTCTTGTACTTAAGTCGGCATTGTGCCTTTTGTATTTAATTCCTATGCGATTTCTGTGTTTCATCGCTAATAAGAAGGTCCAAGGGATACAGTAAACCTGAAGTGAAGCATCAGAATCTATAACTAGTGTCACAGGTATGGTTCCAAACAGTCCGTAAGAAGAGTCAGTCTTCTTGTACTTAAGCGGTCATTGTGCCTTTTGTATTTATTTCTGATGCATTTTCTGTGTTTCATCGTCAATAAGAAGGGCAGAGGGATACAGTAAACCTGAAGTGAAGCATCGGAATTTATAACTAGTGTCACAGGAATGGTTCAAATCAAAGACAGTAGGAAGAATCAGTCTTCTTGTACTTAAGTCGGCATTGTGCTTTTTGTATTTAATTCCAATGCAATTTCTGTGTTTCATCGTCAATAAGAAGGTCCAAGGGATACAGTAAACCTGGAGTGAAGCATCGGAATCTGTAACTAGTGTCACAGGAATGGTTCAAAACATAGACAGTAAGAAGAGTCAGTCTTTTTGTACTTAAGTCGGCATTGTCCCTTTTTTATTTAATTCCGATGCAATTTCTGTGTTTCATCGTCAATAAGAAGGTCCAAAGGATACAGTAAACCGAGAGTGAAGCATCGGAATCTATAACTAGTGTCGCAGGAATGGTTCAAATTATAGACAGTAAGAAGAGTCAGTCTCCTTGTACGTAATTCGGCGTTGTGCCTTTTGCATTTAATTCCGACGCAATGTCTGTGTTTCATCGTCAATGTAAAGGACCAAGGGATACAGTAAACCTGGAGTGAAGCATCGGAATCTATAACTAGTGTCAAAGGAATGGTTTAAAACATAGACAGTAAGATGAGTCAGTCTCCTTGTACTTAAGTCGGCATTGTGCCTTTTCTATTTAATTCCGATGCAATCTCTGTGTTTCATCGTCAATAAGAGATTCCAAGGGATACAGTAAACCTGGAGTGAAGCATCGGAATCAATAACTAGTGTCATAGGAATGGTTCAGAACGTAGACAGCAAGATGAGTGAGTCTTCTTGTACTTAAGTCGGCATTGTGCCTTTTGTATTTAATTCCGAAGCAATTTCTGTGTATCATCGTCAATAAGAAGGTCCAAGGGATACAGTAAACCTAAAGTGAAGCATCGAAATCTATAACTAGTATCACAGGAATGGTACAAATCATAGACAGTAAGCAGAGTCAGTCATTTTGTACTTAAGTCGGCATTGTGCATTTTTTATTTAATTCCGATGTAATTTCTGTGTTTCGTCGTCAGTAATAAGGTCCAAAGGATACAGTAGACCTAGAGTGAAGCATCGGGATCTATAACTAGTGTCACCGGAATGGTTCAAAACATAGACAGTAAGAAGAGTCAGTCTTCTTGTACTTAATTTGGAATTGTGCCTTTTGTATTTCATTCCGCGCAATTTCTATGTTTCATCGTCAATAAGAACGTAAGAGGGATACAGTAAATCTGAAGTGAAGCATCAGAATCTATAACTAGTGTCATAGGAGTGGTTCAAAACATAGACAATAAGAAGAGTCAGTCTTCTTGTACTTAAGACGGCATGGTGCCGTTTGTATTTAATTCCGATGCAATTTCTGTGTTTCATCATCAATACGAAGGTCCAAGGGATACAGTAAACCTGAAGTGAAGCATCGGAATCTAAAACTAGTGTCACAGGAATGGTTCAAAACATTGACAGTAGGAGGAGTCAGTCTTCTTGTACTTAAGTCGGTATTGTGCCTTTTCTATTTAATTATTATTCAATTTCTGTGTTTCATCGTCAATAAGAAGGTCTGAGGGATACAGTAACTCTGAAGTGTAGCATCGGAATCTATAACTAGTGTCACACGAATGGTTCAAAACAAAGAGTGTGGGAAGAGTCAGTCTTCTTGTACTTAAGTCGGCATTGTGCATTTTGTATTTTATTCCGATGCAATTTCTGTGTTTCATCGTCCATAAGAAGGTCCGAGGGATACAGTAAACCTCAAGTGAAGCATTGGAATAAAAAACTAGTATCACAGGAATGGTTCAAAACATAGAGAGTAGGAAGAGTCAGTCTTCTTGTACATAAGTCGGCATTGTGCTTTATCTATTTAATTCCGATGCGATTTCTGTGTCTCATCGTCAATAGGAAGGTCCAAGGGATACAGTAAACCTGACGTGAAGCGTCAGAATTTATAACTAGTGTCACAGGAATGGTTCAAAACATAGTCAGTAAGAAGAGTCAGTCTTCTTGTACTTATGATGGCTTTGTGCATTTTGTATTTAATTCCGATACAATTTCTGTGTTTCATCGTCAATAAGAAGGTCCAAGGGATACAGTAATCCTGAAGTGAAGCATCGGAATCTATGACTAGTGTCACAGGAATGGTTCAAAACATACACAGTAGGAAGAGACAGTCTTCTTGTACTTATGTCGGCATTGTGCGTATTGTATTTAATTCCGATGCAATTTCCGTGTTTCATCGTCAATAAGAAGGTCCAAGGGATACAGTAATCCTGAAGTGAAGCATCGGAATCTATGACTAGTGTCACAGGAATGGTTCACAACATAGTCAGTAAGAGGAGTCAGTCTTCTTGTACTTAAGTCGGTATTGTGCATTTGTATTTAATTCCGATGCAATTTCCGTGTTTCATCGTCAATAAGATGGTCCAAGGGATACAGTAAACCTGAAGTGAAGCATCAGAATCTTAAACTAGTGTCACAGGAATGGTTCAAAACATAGTCAGTAAGAAGAGTCAGTCTTCTTGTACTTAAGTCATCATTGTGCCTTTTCTTTTTAATTCTGATGCAATTTCTGCGATTCATTGTTAATAAGAGGGTCCAAGGGATTCAGTACACCTGGAGTGAAGCATCGGAATCTATAACTAGTGTCACAGGAATGGTTGAAAACATAGACAGTAAGAAGAGTCAGTCTTCTTGTACTTAATTCGGGATTGTGCTTTTTGTATTATATTCCGATGCAATTTCTGTGTTTCATCGTCACTAAGAAGGTCAGTGGGATACAGTAATCCTCACGTTAAGAATCGGAATCTATAACTAGTGTCACATGAATGGTTCAAAACATAGTCAGTAAGAAGAGTCAGTCTTCCTGTAGTTAAGCTGGTATTGTGCCTTTTCTATTTAATTTTTATGCAATTTTTGTGTTTCATCGTCAATAAGAAGGTCCAAGGGAAACAGTAAACCTAAAGTGAAGCATCGGAATCTATAACTAGTGACACACGAATGGTTCAAAACATAGAGGTTTGGATGATTCAGTCTTCTTGTACTTAAGTCGGAATTGTGGCTTTTGTATTTCATTCCGATGCAATTTCTGTGTTTCATCGTCCATAAGAAGGTCCGAGGGATACAGTAACTCTGAAGTGTAACATCCGAATCTATAACTAGTGTCACAGGAATGGTTCAAAACCAAGAGTGTGGGAAGAGACAGTCTTCTTGTACTTAAGTCGGCATTGTGCCTTTTGTATTTCATTCCGATGCAATTTCTGTGTTTCATCGTCCATAAGAAGGTCCGAGGGATACAGTAAACCTCAAGTGAAGCACTGGAATAAAAAACTAGTATCACAGGAATGGTTCAAAACATAGAGAGCAGGAAGAGTCAGACTTCTTGAACTTAAGTCGGCATTGTGCTTTATCTATTTAATTCCGATGCGATATCTGTGTCTCATCGTCAATAGGAAGGTCCAAGGGATACAGTAAACCTGACGTGAAGCGTCGGAATTTATAACTAGTGTCACAGGAATGGTTCAAAACATAGTCAGTAAGAAGAGTCAGTCTTCTTGTACTTATGTCGGCTTTGTGCCTTTTGTATTTAATTCCGATACAATTTCTGTGTTTCATCGTCAATAAGAAGGTCCACGGGATACAGTAAACCTGAAGTGAAGCATCAGAATCTATAACTAGTGTCACAGGAATGGTTCAAAACATAGTCAGTAAGAAGAGTCAGTCTTCATGTACTTAAGTCATCATTGTGCCTTTTCTTTTTAATTCTGATGCAATTTCTCTGATTCATTGTTAATAAGACGGTCCAAGGGATACAGTACACCTGGAGTGATGCATCGGAATCTATAACTAGTGTCACAGGAATGGTTGAAAACATAGACAGTAAGAAGAGTCAGACTTCTTTTACTTAAATCGGCATTGTGCCTTTTGTATTTAGTTCCGATGCAATTTCTGTGTTTCATCGTCAATAAGAAGGTCCATGGGATACAGTAAACCTGGAGTGAAGCATCGTAGTCTATAACTAATGTCACAGGAATGGTTCAAAACATAGACAGTAAGAAGAGTCAGTCTTCTTGTACTTAATTCGGCATTGTGCCTTATGTATTTAATTCTGAAGCAATTTCTGTGTTTCATCGTCAATAAGAAGGTCAGACGGATACAGTAAACCTGAAGTGAATCATCGGAATCTATAACTAGTGTCACAGGAAAGGTTCAAACATAGACAGTAAGAAGAGTCAGTCTTCTTGTACTTAATTCGGGATTGTGCTTTTTGTATTTCATTCCGATGCAATTTCTGTGTTTCATCGTCACTAAGAAGGTCAGTGGGATACAGTAATCCTCAAGTTAAGAATCGGAATCTATAACTAGTGCCACATGAATGGTTCAAAACATAGTCAGTAAGAAGAGTCAGTCTTCCTTTAGTTAAGTCCGTATTGTGCCTTTTCTATTTAATTCCTATGCAATTTCTGTGTTTCATCGTCAATAAGAAGGTCAGAGGGATACAGTAAACCTAACGTGAAGCATCGGAATCTATAACTAGTGTCACACGAATGGTTTAAAACATAGACAGTTGCAAGAGTCATTCTTCTTGTACTTAAGTCGGCATTGTGCCTTTTGTATTTAATTCCGATGCAGTTTCTGTGTTTCATCGTCAATAAGAAGGTCCAAGGGATACAGTAAACCTGAAATGAAACATCGGAATCTATAACTAGTGTCACAGGAATGGTTCAAAACATAGACAGTAGGAAAATTAGTCTACATGTACTTAAGTTGGCATTGTGCTTTTTGTTTTTAATTCCGATGCAATTTCTGTGTTTCACCGTCAATAAGAAGGTCCAAGAGAAACAGTAAACCTGGAGTGAAGCATCGGAATCTATAACTAGTGTCACAGGAATGGTTCAAAACATAGTCAGTAAGAAGCGTCAGTCTTTTTGTACTTAAGTCGGCATTGTGCCTTTTCTATTTAATTCCGATGCAATTTCTGTGTTTCATCGTCAAAAAGAGGGGCCAAGGGATACAGTAAACCTGCAGGGAAGCATCGGAATCTATAACTAGTGTAACAGGAATGGATCAAATCATAGACAGGAAGATGAGTCAGCCTTCTTGTACTTAAATCGGCATTGTGCCTTTTATATTTGATTCCTATGCAATTTCTGTGTTTCATAGCTAATAAGAAGGTCCAAAAGATACAGTAAACCTGGAGTGAAGCATCAGAATCTGTAACTAGTGTCACAGGTATGGTTCAAACTATAGTCAGGAAGAAGAGCCAGTCTTCTTGTATTTAAGTGGGCATTGTGCCTTTTGTATTTAATTCCGATGCAATTTCTGTGTTTCATCGTCAGTAAGATGGTCCAAGGGATACAATAAACCTGAAGTGAAGCATCGAAATCTATAACTAGTATCACAGAAATGGTTCAAAACATAGACAGAAAGCAGAGTCAGTCTTCTTGTACTTAAGTCGACATTGTGCCTTTTGTATTTAATTCCGATGCAATTTCTGAGCTTCATCGTCAATAAGAAGGGCAGAGGGATACAGTAAACCTGAAGTGAAGCATCGGAATCTATAACTAGTGTCACAGGAATGGTTCAAAACATAGACAGTAGAAAGAATCAGTCTTCTTATACTTAAGTCGGCATTGTGCCTTTTCTATCTAATTCCGATGCAATTTCTGTGTTTCATCGTCCATAAGAAGGTCCAAGGGATACAGTGAACCTGAAGTGAAGCATCAGAATCTATAACTAGTGTCACAGGAATGGTTCAAAGCATAGTCAGTAAGAAGAGCCAGTCTTCTTGTACTTAAGTCGGCATTGTGCCTTTTGTATTTAATTCCGATGCAATTTCTGTGTTTCATCTTCAATAAGAAGGTCCAAGGGATACAGTAAACCTGGAGTGAAGCATCGGAATCTGTAACTAGTGTCACAGGAATGGTTCAAAACATAGACAGTAGGAAGAGTCAGTCTTCTTGTACTTAAGTCGGCATTGTGCCTTTTCTATTTAATTCCGATGCAATTTCTCTGTTTCATCGTCAATAAGAAGGTCCAAGGGATACAGTAAACCTGGAGTGAAGCATCGGAATCTGTAACTAGTGTCACAGGAACGGTTAATATCATAGACAGGTCGAAGAGTTAGTCTTCTTGTACTTGAGACGGCATTGTGCATTTTGTATTTAATTCCGATGCAATTTCTGTGTTTCATCATCAATAAGAAGGGCAGAGGGATACAGTAAACCTGAAGTGAAGCATCGGAATCTATAACTAGTGTCACAGGAATGGTTCAAAACATAGACAGTAGGATGAATCGGTCTTCTTGTACATAAGTCGGCATTGTGCCTTTTCTATTTAATTCCGATGAAATTTCTGTGTTTCATCGTCAATAAGAAGGTCCAAGGGATACGGTGAACCTAAAGTGAAGCATCGGAATCTGTAACTAGTGTCACAGGAATGGTTCAAAGCATAGTCAGTAAGAAGAGCCAGTCTTCTTGTACTTAAGACGGCATTGTGCCTTTTGAATTTAATTCCGATGCAATTTCTGTGTTTCATCGTCAATAAGAAGGTCCAAGCGAAACAGTAAACCTGGAGTGAAGCATCGGAATCTGTAACTAGTGTCACAGGAATGGTTCAAAGCATAGACAGTAAGAAGAGTCAGTCTTCTTGTACTTAAGTTGGCATTGTGCCTTTTGTATTTAATTCCGATGTAATTTCTGTGTTTAATCGTCAACAAGAAGGTCAGAGGGATACAGTAAACCTGAAGTGAAGCATCGGAATCTATAACTAGTGTCACAGGAATGGTTCAAAGCATAGTCAGTGAGAAGAGTCACAGTCTTCTTGTACTTAAGTCGGCATTGTGAATTTTGTATTTAATTCCGATGCAATTTCTGTGTCTCATCGCCAATGTAACGGTCCAAGGGATACAGTAAACCTGGAGTGAAGCATCGGAATCTATAACTAGTGTCAAAGGAATGGTTCAAAACATTGACAGTAAGATGAGTCAGTCTTCATGTATTTAAGTCGCAATTGTGCCTTTTGTATTTAATTCCGATGCAATTTGTGTGTTTCATAGTCAATATGAAGGTCCAATGGATACGGTAAACCTGAAGTGAAGCATCGGAATCTATAACTAGTGTCACAGGAATGGTTCAAAACATAGTCAGTAAGAAGCGTCAGTCTTTTGGTACTTAAGTCGGCATTGTGCCATCTCTATTTAATTCCGGTGCAATTTCTGTGTTTCATCGTCAAAAAGAAGGGCCAAGGGATACAGTATACCTGCAGGGAAGCATCGGATTCTATAACTAGTGTCACAGGAATGGTCCAAGGGATACAGTAAACCTGGAGTGAAGCATCGGAATCTACAACTAGTGTCAAAGGAATGGTTCAAAACATTGACAGTAAGATGAGTCAGTCTTCATGTACTTAAGTCGCAATTGTGCCTTTTGTATTTAATTCCGATGCAATTTGTGTGTTTCATAGTCAATATGAAGGTCCAATGGATACGGTAAACCTGAAGTGAAGCATCGGAATCTATAACTAGTGTCACAGGAATGGTTCAAAACATAGTCAGTAAGAAGCGTGAGTCTTTTGGTACTTAAGTCGGCATTGTGCCATCTCTATTTAATTCCGGTGCAATTTCTGTGTTTCATCGTCAAAAAGAAGGGCCAAGGGATACAGTATACCTGCAGGGAAGCATCGGATTCTATAACTAGTGTCACAGGAATGGTCCAAGGGATACAGTAAACCTGGAGTGAAGCATCGGAATCTACAACTAGTGTCACAGGAATGGTTCAAAACATAGTTCGTAAGAAGAGTCAGTCTTCTTGTACTTAAGTGGTCATTGTGCCTTTTGTATTTAATTCCGATGCTATTTCTGTGTTTCATCGTCAATAAGAAGGTCCAAGGGATACAGTAAACCTGATGTGAAGCTTCGGAATCTATAACTAGTGTCACAGGAATGGTTCAAAACATAGAGAGTAGGCAGAGTCAGCCTTCTTGTACTTAAGTCGGTCCTGTGCTTTTTCTATTTCATCCCGATGCGATTTCTGTGTCTCATCGTCAATATGAAGGTCAAAGGGATACAGTAGACCTGAAGTGAAGCATCGGAATCTATAACTAGTGTCACAGGAATGGTTCAAAACATAGTCGGTAAGAAGCGTCAGTCTTTTTGGACTTAAGTCGGCATTGTGCCATCTCTATTTAATTCCAGTGCAATTTCTTTGTTTCATCGTCAAAAAGAAGGGCCAAGGGATACAGTATACCTGCAGGGAAGCATCGGAATCTATAACTAGTGTCACAGGTATGGTTCAAATCATAGACAGTAAAATGAGTCAGTCTTCTTGTACTTAAGTCGGCATTGTGCCTTTTGTATTAATTCCTAAGCAATTATTGTGTTTCATCGCTAATAAGAAGGTCCAAGGGATACAATAATTCTGAAGTGAAGCATCAGAATCTATAACTAGTGTCACAGGAATGGTTCAAAACATAGTTCAAAAGAAGAGTCAGTCTTCTTGTACTTAAGTGGTCATTGTGCATTTTGTATTTAATTCCGATGCTATTTCTGTGTTTCATCGTCAATAAGAAGGTCCAAGGGATACAGTGAACCTGAAGTGAAGCATCGGAATCTATAACTAGTGTCACAGGAATGGATCAATACATAGACAGTAAGAAGAGTCTGTCTTCTTGTACTTAAATCGGCATTGTGCCTATTGTTATTAATTCCGATGCAATTTCCGTGTTTCATCGTCAATAAGAAGGTCCAAGGGATACAGTAAACCTGGAGTGAAGCATCGGAATCTGTAACTAGTGTCACAGGCATGGTTCAATACATAGACAGTAAGAAGGGTCTGTCTTCTTGTACTTAAGTCGGCATTGTGCTTTTTGTATTTAATTCCGATGCAATTTCTGTGTTTCATCGTCAATAAGAAGGTCCAAGGGATACAGTAAACCTGAAGTGAAGCATGAGAATCTATAACTAGTGTCACAGGAATGGTTCAAAACATAGTCAGTAAGAAGAGTCAGTCTTCATGTACTTAAGTCAACATTGTGCCTTTTCTTTTTAATTCTGATGCAATTTCTGTGATTCATTGTTAATAAGAGGGTCCAAGGGATACAGTACACCTGGAGTGATGCATCGGAATCTATAACTAGTGTCACAGGAATGGTTGAAAGCATAGACAGTAAGAAGAGTCAGACTTCTTTTACTTAAATCGGCATTGTGCCTTTTGTATTTAATTCCGATGCAATTTCTGTGTTTCATCGTCAATAAGAAGGTCCAAGGGATACAGTAAACCTGGAGTGAAGCATCGTAGTCTATAACTAATGTCACAGGAATGGTTCAAAACATAGAGAGTAGGAAGAGTCAGTCTTCTTGTACTTATGTCGGCATTGTGCTGTTTCTATTTAATTCCAATGTAATTTCTGTGTTTAATCGTCAACAAGAAGGTCAGAGGGATACAGTAAACCAGAAGTGAAGCATCGGAATCTATAACTAGTGTCACAGGAATGGTTCAAAACATAGTCAGTGAGAAGAGTCACAGTCTTCTTGTACTTAAGTCGGCATTGTGAATTTTGTATTTAATTCCGATGCAATTTCTGTGTTTCATCGTCAATGTAAAGGTCCAAGGGATACAGCAAACCTGGAGTGAAGCATCGGAATCTATAACTAGTGTCACAGGAATGGTTCAAAACATAGTCAGTAAGAAGCGTCAGTCTTTTTGTACTTAAGTCGGCATTGTGCCATCTCTATTTAATTCCGGTGCAATTTCTGTGTTTCATCGTCAAAAAGAAGGGCCAAGGGATACAGTATACCTGCAGGGAAGCATCGGATTCTATAACTAGTGTCACGGGAATGGTTCAAACATAGACAGTAAGATGAGTCAGTCTTCTTGTACTTAAGTCGGCATTGTGCCTTTTGTACTTAATTCCTATGCAATTTCTGTGTTTCATCGCTAATAAGAAGGTCCAATGGATACAGTAATCCTGGAGTGAAGCATCAGACTCTATAACTAGTGTCACAGGAATGGTTCAAAACATAGTTCGTAAGAAGAGTCAGTCTTCTTGTACTTAAGTGGTCATTGTGCCTTTTGTATTTAATTCCGATGCTATTTCTGTGTTTCATCGTCAATAAGAAGGTCCAAGGGATACAGTGAACCTGAAGTGAAGCATCGGAATCTATAACTAGTGTCACAGGAATGGTTCAAAGCATAGCCAGTAAGAAGAGCCAGCCTACTTGTACTTAAGTCGTCATTGTGCCTTTTGTATTTAATTCCGATGCAATTTCTGTGTTTCATCGTCAATAAGAAGGTCCAAGGGATACAGTAAACCTGGAGTGAAGCATCGAAATCTATAACTAGTATCACAAGAAATGGTTCAAAACATAGACAGAAAGCAGAGTCAGTCTTCTTGTAGTTAAGTCGGTATTGTGCCTTTTGTATTTAATTCCGATGCAATTTCTGTGTTTCATCGTCAATAAGAAGGGCAGAGATATACAGTAAACCTGAAGTGAAGCATCGTAATTTATAACTAGTGTCGCAGGAATGGTTCAAATCAAAGACAGTAGGAAGAATCAGTCTTCTTGTACTTAAGTCGGCATTGTGCCTTTTTTATTTAATTCCGATGCAATTTCCGTGTTTCATCGTCAATAAGAAGGTCCAAGGGATACAGTAAACCTAGAGTGAAGCATCGGAATCCATAACTAGTGTCGCAGGAATGTTTCAAAACATAGACAATAAGAAGAGTCAGTCTTCTTGTACTTAATTCGGCATTGTGCCTTTTGTATTTAATTCCGACGCAATTTCTGTGTTTCATCGTCAATAAGAACGTCAGAGGGATACAGTAAATCTGAAGTGAAGCATCGGAATCTGTAACTATTGTCACAGGAATGGTACAAAATATAGACAGTAAGAAGAGTCAGTCTTCTTGTACTTAAGTCAGCATTGTGCCTTTTGTATTTATTTCCGATGTAATATCTGTGTTTTATCGTCAGTAAGAAGGTCAGAGGGATACAGTAAACCTGAAGTAAAGCATCGGAAACTATAACTAGTGTCACAGGAATGGTTCAAAACATAGTCAGTTAGAAGAGTCAGTGTTCTTGTACTTAAGTCGGCATTGTGCTTTTGTATTTAATTCCGATGCAATTTCTGTGTTTCATCGTCATTATGAAGGTCCAAGGGATACAGTAAACCTGGAGTGAAGCATCGGAATCTAAAACTAGTGTCACAGGAATGGTTCAAAGCATAGACAGTAAGATGAGTCAGTCTTCTTGTACTTAAGTCAGCATTGTGCCTTTTGTATTTAATTCCAATGCAATTTCTGTGTTCCATCGTCAATAAGAAGGTCAGAGGGATACAGTAAACCTGAAGTAAAGCATCGGAAACTATAACTAGTGTCACAGGAATGGTTCAAAACATAGTCAGTTAGAAGAGTCAGTGTTCTTGTACTTAAGTCGGCATTGTGCTTTTGTATTTAATTCCGATGCAATTTCTGTGTTTCATCGTCATTATGAAGGTCCAAGGGATACAGTAAACCTGGAGTGAAGCATCGGAATCTAAAACTAGTGTCACAGGAATGGTTCAAAGCATAGACAGTAAGATGAGTCAGTCTTCTTGTACTTAAGTCAGCATTGTGCCTTTTGTATTTAATTCCAATGCAATTTCTGTGTTCCATCGTCAATAAGAAGGTCCAAGGGATACAGTAAACCTGAAGTGAAGCATCGGAATCTATATCTAGTGTCACAGGAATGGTTCAAAACATAGATAGTGGGAAGAGTCAGTCTCCTTGTACTTAAGTCCGTATTGTGCCTTTTCTGTTTAATACCGATGCAATTTCTGTGTTTCATCGTCAATAAGAAAGTCAGAGGGATACAGTAAACCTGAAATGAAGCATCGGAATCTATAACTAGTGTCGCAGGAATGGTTCAAAACATAGACAGTAAGAAGAGTCAGTCTTCTTGTACGTAATTCGGCATTGTGCCTTTTGTATTTAATTCCGACGCAATTTCTGTGTTTCATCGTCAATGTAAAGGTCCAAGGGATACAGTAAACCTGGAGTGAAGCATCGGAATCTATAACTAGTGTCAAAGGAATGGTTCAAAACATAGACAGTAGGAAGAGTCAGTTTTCTTGTACTTAGGTCGGTATTGTGCCTTTTCTATTTAATTCCGATTCTATTTCTGTGTTTCATCGTCAATAAGAAAGTCAGGGGGATACAGTAAACCTGAAGTGAAGCATCTGAATCTATAACTAGTGTAACAGGAGTGGTTCAAAACATAGAGTGTTGGAAGGGTCAGTCTTCTTGTACTTAAGTCGTCATTGTGCCTTTTGTATTTCATTCCGATGCAATTTCTGTGTTTCATCGTCCATAAGAAGGTCCGAGGGATACAGTAAACCGCAAGTGAAGCATCGGAATAAAAAACTAGTGTCACCGGAATGGTTCAAAACATAGAGAGGTGGAGGAGTCAGCCTTCTTGTACTTAAGTCGGCACTGTGCTTTTTCTATTTCATTCCGATGCGATTTCTGTGTCTCATCGTCAATATGAAGTTCTAAGGGATACAGTAATCCTGAAGTGAAGCATCGGAATCTATAACTAGTGTCACAGGAATGGTTCAAAACATAGTCAGTAAGAAGCGTCAGTCTTTTTGTACTTAAGTCGGCATTGTGCCTTTTGTATTTAATTCCTATGCAATTTCTGTTTCATCGCTAATAAGAAGGTCCAAGGGATACAGTAAACCTGAAGTGAAGCATCAGAATCTATAACTAGTGTCACAGAAATGGTTCAAAACATAGTCCGTAAGAAGAGTCAGTCTTCTTGTACTTAAGTGGTCATTGTGCCTTTTGTATTTAATTCCGATGCAGTTTCTGTGTTTCACCGTCAATAAGAAGGTCCAAGGGGAACCGTAAACCTGGAGTGAAGCATCGGAATCTGTAACTAGTGTCACAGGCATGGTTCAATACATGGACAGTAAGAAGAGTCTGTCTTCTTGTACTTAAGTCGGCATTGTGCTTTTTGTATTTAATTCCTATGCAATTTCTGTGTTTCATTGTCAATAAGAAGGTCCGAGGTATACAGTAATCCTGAAGTAAAGCATCGGAATCTATGACTAGTGTCACTGGAATGGTTCAAAACATAGTCAGTAAGAGTAGTCAGTCTTCTTGTACTTAAGTCGGTATTGTGCCTTTGTATTTAATTCCGATGCAATTTCTGTGTTTCATCGTCAATAAGAAGGTCCAAGGGATACAGTAAACCTGAAGTGAAGCATCAGAATCTATAACTAGTGTCACAGGAATGGTTCAAAACATAGTCAGTAAGAAGAGTCAGTCTTCATGTACTTAAGTCATCATTGTGCGTTTTCTTTTTAATTCTGATGCAATTTCTGTGATTCATTGTTAATAAGAGGGTCCAAGGGATACAGTACACCTGGAGTGATGCATCGGAATCTATAACTAGTGTCACGGGAATGGTTGAAAACATAGACAGTAAGAAGAGTCAGACTTCTTTTACTTAAATCGGCATTGTGCCTTTTGTATTTAATTTCGATGCAATTTCTGTGTTCCATCGTCAATAAGAAGGTCCAAGGGATACAGTAAACCTGGAGTGAAGCATCGTAGTTAATAACTAATGTCACAGGAATGGTTCAAAACATAGACAGTAAGAAGAGTCAGTCTTCTTGTACTTAATTCGGCATTGTGCCTTATGTATTTAATTCTGAAGCAATTTCTGTGTTTCATCGTCAATAAGAACGTCAGAGGGATACAGTAAAGCTGAAGTGAATCATCGGAATCTATAACTAGTGTCACAGGAAAGGTTCAAACATAGACAGTAAGAAGAGTCAGTCTTCTTGTACTTAATTCGGGATTGTGCTTTTTGTATTTCATTCCGATGCAATTTCTGTGTTTCATCGTCACTAAGAAGCTCAGTGGGATACAGTAATCCTCAAGTTAAGAATCGGAATCTATAACTAGTGCCACATGAATGGTTCAAAACATAGTCAGTAAGAAGAGTCAGTCTTCCTTTAGTTAAGTCGGTATTGTGCCTTTTCTATTTAATTCCTATGCAATTTCTGTGTTTCATCGTCAATAAGAAGGTCAGAGGGATACAGTAAACCTAAAGTGAAGCATCGGTATCTATAACTAGTGTCACACGAATGGTTCAAAACATAGACAGTTGCAAGAGTCATTCTTCTTGTACTTAAGTCGGCATTGTGCCTTTTCTATTTAATTCCTATGCAATTTCTGTGTTTCATCGTCCATAAGAAGGTCCGAGTGATACAGTAAACCCCAAGTGAAGCATCGGAATAAAAAACTAGTGTCACAGGAATGGTTCAAAGCATAGAGAGTTGGAAGAGTCAGTCTTCTTGTACTTAAGTCGGCATTGTTCTTTTTCTATTTCATTCCAATGCGATTTCTGTGTCTCATCGTCAATAGGAAGGTCTAGGGGATACAGTAAACGTGAAGTGAAGCATCGGAATCTATAACTAGTGTCACAGGAATGGTTCAAAACATAGTCAGTAAGAAGCGTCTGTCTTTTTGTACTTAAGTCGGCATTGTGCCTTTTCTATTTAATTCCGATGCAATTTCTGTGTTTCATCGTCAAAAAGAAGGGCCAAGGGATACAGTAAACCTGCAGGGAAGCATCGGAATCTATAACTAGTGTCACAGGAATGGATCAAATCATAGACAGGAAGATGAGTCAGCCTTCGTGTACTTAAATCGGCACTGTGCCTTTTATATTTGATTCCTATGCAATTTCTGTGTTTCATAGCTAATAAGAAGGTCCAAGGGATACAGTAAACCTGGAGTGAAGCATCAGAATCTGTAACTAGTGTCACAGGAATGGTTCAAAATATAGTCAGGAAGAAGAGCCCGTCTTCTTGTACTTAAGTGAGCATTGTGCCTTTTGTATTTAATTCCGATGCAATTTCTGTGTTTCATCGTCAATAAGATGGTCCAAGGGATACAATAAACCTGAAGTGAAGCATCGAAATCTATAACTAGTATCACAGAAATGGTTCAAAACATAGACAGAAAGCAGAGTCAGTCTTCTTGTACTTAAGTCGACATTGTACCTTTTGTATTTAATTCCGATGCAATTTCTGTGCTTCATCGTCAATGAGAAGGGCAGAGGGATACAGTAAACCTGAAGTGAAGCATCGGAATCTATAACTAGTGTCACAGGAATGGTTCAAAACATAGACAGTAAGAAGAATCAGTCTTCTTGTACTTAAGTCGGCATTGTGCCTTTTGTATTTAATTCCGATGTAATTTCTGTGTTTAATCGTCAACAATAAGGTCAGAGGGATACAGTAAACCTGAAGTGAAGCATCGGAATCTATAACTAGCGTCACAGGAATGGTTCAAAACATAGTCAGTGAGAAGAGTCACAGTCTTCTTGTACTTAAGGCGACATTGTGCCTTTTGTATTTAATTCCGATGCAATTTGTGTGTTTCATAGTCAATATGAAGGTCCAATGGATACGGTAAACCTGAAGTGAAGCATCAGAATCTATAACTAGTGTCACAGGAATGGTTCAAAACATACTTCGTAAGAAGAGTCAGTCTTCTTGTACTTAAGCGGTCATTGTGCCTTTTGTATTTAATTCCGATGCTATTTCTGTGTTTCATCGTCAATAAGAAGGTCCAAGGTATACAGTAAACCTGATGTGAAGCTTCGGAATCTATAACTAGTGTCACAGGAATGGTTCAAATCATAGAGAGTAGGCAGAGTCAGCCTTATTGTACTTAAGTCGGCCATGTGCTTTTTCTATTTCATTCCGATGCGATTTCTGTGTCTCATCGTCAATATGAAGGTCAAAGGGATACAGTAGACCTGAAGTGAAGCATCGGAATCTATAACTAGTGTCACAGGAATGGTTCAAAACATAGTCGGTAAGAAGCGTCAGTCTTTTTGGACTTAAGTCGGCATTGTGCCATCTCTATTTAATTCCGGTGCAATTTCTGTGTTTCATCGTCAAAAAGAAGGGCCAAGGGATACAGTATACCTGCAGGGAAGCATCGAAATCCATAACTAGTATCACAAGAAATGGTTCAAATCATAGACAGAAAGCAGAGTCAGTCTTCTTGTAGTTAAGTCGGCATTGTGCCTTTTGTATTTAATTCCTAAGCAATTATTGTGTTTCATCGCTAATAAGAAGGTCCAAGGGATACAGTAACCCTGAAGTGAAGCATCGGAATCTATATCTAGTGTCACAGGAATGGTTCAAAACATAGATAGTGGGAAGAGTCAGTCTCCTTGTACTTAAGTCCGTATTGTGCCTTTTCTGTTTAATACCGATGCAATTTCTGTGTTTCATCGTCAATAAGAAAGTCAGAGGGATACAGTAAACCTGAAATGAAGCATCGGAATCTATAACTAGTGTCGCAGGAATGGTTCAAAACATAGACAGTAAGAAGAGTCAGTCTTCTTGTACGTAATTCGGCATTGTGCCTTTTGTATTTAATTCCGACGCAATTTCTGTGTTTCATCGTCAATGTAAAGGTCCAAGGGATACAGTAAACCTGGAGTGAAGCATCGGAATCTATAACTAGTGTCAAAGTAATGGTTCAAAACATAGACAGTAGGAAGAGTCAGTTTTCTTGTACTTAGGTCGGTATTGTGCCTTTTCTATTTGATTCCGATTCTATTTCTGTGTTTCATCGTCAATAAGAAAGTCAGGGGGATACAGTAAACCTGAAGTGAAGCATCTGAATCTATAACTAGTGTAACAGGAGTGGTTCAAAACATAGTCAGTAAGAAGCGTCAGTCTTTTTGTACTTAAGTCGGCATTGTGCCTTTTCTATTTATAGAGTGTTGGAAGGGTCAGTCTTCTTGTACTTAAGTCGTCATTGTGCCTTTTGCCTTGTAGAGTGTTGGAAGGGTCAGTCTTCTTGTACTTAAGTCGTCATTGTGCCTTTTGTATTTCATTCCGATGCAATTTCTGTGTTTCATCGTCCATAAGAAGGTCCGAGGGATACAATAAACCGCAAGTGAAGCATCGGAATAAAAAACTAGTGTCACCGGAATGGTTCAAAACATAGAGAGGTGGAGGAGTCAGCCTTCTTGTACTTAAGTCGGCACTGTGCTTTTTCTATTTCATTCCGATGCGATTTCTGTGTCTCATCGTCAATATGAAGTTCTAAGGGATACAGTAATCCTGAAGTGAAGCATCGGAATCTATAACTAGTGTCACAGGAATGGTTCAAAACATAGTCAGTAAGTAGCGTCAGTCTTTTTGTACTTAAGTCGGCATTGTGCCTTTTCTATTTAATTCAGATGCAATTTCTGTGTTTCATCGACAAAAAGAAGGGCCAAGGGATACAGTATACCTGCAGGGAAGCATCGGAATCTATGACTAGTGTCACAGGATGGTTCAAAACATAGACAGTAAGATGAGTCAATCTTCTTGTACTTAAGCCGGCATTGTGCCTTTTGGAATTAAATCCTATGCAATTTCTGTTTCATCGCTAATAAGAAGGTCCAAGGGATACAGTAAACCTGAAGTGAAGCATCAGAATCTATAACTAGTGTCACAGAAATGGTTCAAAACATAGTCCGTAAGAAGAGTCAGTCTTCTTGTACTTAAGTGGTCATTGTGCCTTTTGTATTTAATTCCGATGCAGTTTCTGTGTTTCACCGTCAATAAGAAGGTCCAAGGGGAACCGTAAACCTGGAGTGAAGCATCGGAATCTATAACTAGTGTCACAGGAATGGTTCAAAACATAGAGATTTGGAAGATTCAGTCTTCTTGTATTTAAGTCGGAATTGTGGCTTTTGTATTTCATTCCGATGCAATTTCTGTGTTTCATCGTCCATAAGAAGGTCCGAGGGATACAGTAAACGTCAAGTGAAGCATCGGATTAAAAAACTAGTGACACAAAAATGGTTCAAAACATAGTCAGTAAGAATAGTCAGTCTTCTCGTACTTAAGTCGGCATTGTGCCTATTGTTTTTAATTCCGATGCAATTTCCGTGTTTCATCGTCAATAAGAAGGTCCAAGGGATACAGTAAACCTGGAGTGAAGCATCGGAATCTGTAACTAGTGTCACAGGCATGGTTCAATACATGGACAGTAAGAAGAGTCTGTCTTCTTGTACTTAAGTCGGCATTGTGCTTTTTGTATTTAATTCCTATGCAATTTCTGTGTTTCATTGTCAATAAGAAGGTCTGAGGTATACAGTAATCCTGAAGTAAAGCATCGGAATCTATGACTAGTGTCACTGGAATGGTTCAAAACATAGTCAGTAAGAGGAGTCAGTCTTCTTGTACTTAAGTCGGTATTGTGCCTTTGTATTTAATTCCGATGCAATTTCTGTGTTTCATCGTCAATAAGAAGGTCCAAGGGATACAGTAAACCTGAAGTGAAGCATCAGAATCTATAACTAGTGTCACAGGAATGGTTCAAAACATAGTCAGTAAGAAGAGTCAGTCTTCATGTACTTAAGTCATCATTGTGCGTTTTCTTTTTAATTCTGATGCAATTTCTGTGATTCATTGTTAATAAGAGGGTCCAAGGGATACAGTACACCTGGAGTGATGCATCGGAATCTATAACTAGTGTCACAGGAATGGTTGAAAACATAGACAGAAAGAAGAGTCAGACTTCTTTTACTTAAATCAGCATTGTGCCTTTTGTATTTAATTTCGATGCAATTTCTGTGTTCCATCGTCAATAAGAAGGTCCAAGGGATACAGTAAACCTGGAGTGAAGCATCGTAGTTAATAACTAATGTCACAGGAATGGTTCAAAACATAGACAGTAAGAAGAGTCAGTCTTCTTGTACTCAATTCGGCATTGTGCCTTATGTATTTAATTCTGAAGCAATTTCTGTGTTTCATCGTCAATAAGAACGTCAGAGGGATACAGTAAAGCTGAAGTGAATCATCGGAATCTATAACTAGTGTCACAGGAAAGGTTCAAACATAGACAGTAAGAAGAGTCAGTCTTCTTGTACTTAATTCGGGATTGTGCTTTTTGTATTTCATTCCGATGCAATTTCTGTGTTTCATCGTCACTAAGAAGCTCAGTGGGATACAGTAATCCTCAAGTTAAGAATCGGAATCTATAACTAGTGCCACATGAATGGTTCAAAACATAGTCAGTAAGAAGAGTCAGTCTTCCTTTAGTTAAGTCGGTATTGTGCCTTTTCTATTTAATTCCTATGCAATTTCTGTGTTTCATCGTCAATAAGAAGGTCAGAGGGATACAGTAAACCTAAAGTGAAGCATCGGTATCTATAACTAGTGTCACACGAATGGTTCAAAACATAGACAGTTGCAAGAGTCATTCTTCTTGTACTTAAGTCGGCATTGTGCCTTTTCTATTTAATTCCTGTGCAATTTCTGTGTTTCATCGTCCATAAGAAGGTCCGAGTGATACAGTAAACCTCAAGTGAAGCATCGGAATAAAAAACTAGTGTCACAGGAATGGTTCAAAGCATAGAGAGTTGGAAGAGTCAGTCTTCTTGTACTTAAGTCGGCATTGTTCTTTTTCTATTTCATTCCAATGCGATTTCTGTGTCTCATCGTCAATAGGAAGGTCTAGGGGATACAGTAAACCTGAAGTGAAGCATCGGAATCTATAACTAGTGTCACAGGAATGGTTCAAAACATAGTCAGTAAGAAGCGTCTGTCTTTTTGTACTTAAGTCGGCATTGTGCCTTTTCTATTTAATTCCGATGCAATTTCTGTGTTTCATCGTCAAAAAGAAGGGCCAAGGGATACAGTAAACCTGCAGGGAAGCATCGGAATCTATAACTAGTGTCACAGGAATGGATCAAATCATAGACAGGAAGATGAGTCAGCCTTCTTGTACTTAAATCGGCACTGTGCCTTTTATATTTGATTCCTATGCAATTTCTGTGTTTCATAGCTAATAAGAAGGTCCAAGGGATACAGTAAACCTGGAGTGAAGCATCAGAATCTGTAACTAGTGTCACAGGAATGGTTCAAAATATAGTCAGGAAGAAGTGCCCGTCTTCTTGTACTTAAGTGGGCATTGTGCCTTTTGTATTTAATTCCGATGCAATTTCTGTGTTTCATCGTCAATAAGATGGTCCAAGGGATACAATAAACCTGAAGTGAAGCATCGAAATCTATAACTAGTATCACAGAAATGGTTCAAAACATAGACAGAAAGCAGAGTCAGTCTTCTTGAACTTAAGTCGACATTGTACCTTTTGTATTTAATTCCGATGCAATTTCTGTGCTTCATCGTCAATGAGAAGGGCAGAGGGATACAGTAAACCTGAAGTGAAGCATCGGAATCTATAACTAGTGTCACAGGAATGATTCAAAACATAGACAGTAAGAAGAATCAGTCTTCTTGTACTTAAGTCGGCATTCTGCCTTTTGTATTTAATTCCGATGTAATTTCTGTGTTTAATCGTCAACAATAAGGTCAGAGGGATACAGTAAACCTGAAGTGAAGCATCGGAATCTATAACTAGCGTCACAGGAATGGTTCAAAACATAGTCAGTGAGAAGAGTCACAGTCTTCTTGTACTTAAGGCGACATTGTGCCTTTTGTATTTAATTCCGATGCAATTTGTGTGTTTCATAGTCAATATGAAGGTCCAATGGATACGGTAAACCTGAAGTGAAGCATCAGAATCTATAACTAGTGTCACAGGAATGGTTCAAAACATACTTCGTAAGAAGAGTCAGTCTTCTTGTACTTTAGTGGTCATTGTGCCTATTGTATTTAATTACGATGCTATTTCTGTGTTTCATCGTCAATAAGAAGGTCCAAGGTATACAGTAAACCTGATGTGAAGCTTCGGAATCTATAACTAGTGTCACAGGAATGGTTCAAATCATAGAGAGTAGGCAGAGTCAGCCTTCTTGTACTTAAGTCGGCCATGTGCTTTTTCTATTTCATTCCGATGCGATTTCTGTGTCTCATCGTCCAATATGAAGTTCAAAGGGATACAGTAGACCTGAAGTGAAGCATCGGAATCTATAACTAGTGTCACAGGAATGGTTCAAAACATAGTCGGTAAGAAGCGTCAGTCTTTTTGGACTTAAGTCGGCATTGTGCCATCTCTATTTAATTCCGGTGCAATTTCTGTGTTTCATCGTCAAAAAGAAGGGCCAAGGGATACAGTATACCTGCAGGGAAGCATCGAAATCTATAACTAGTATCACAAGAAATGGTTCAAATCATAGACAGAAAGCAGAGTCAGTCTTCTTGTAGTTAAGTCGGCATTGTGCCTTTTGTATTTAATTCCTTAGCAATTATTGTGTTTCATCGCTAATAAGAAGGTCCAAGGGATACAGTAAACCTGAAGTGAAGCATCAGAATCTATAACTAGTGTCACAGGAATGGTTCAAAACATAGTTCGTAAGAAGAGCCAGTCTACTTGTACTTAAGTCGTCATTGTGCCTTTTGTATTTAATTCCGATGCAATTTCTGTGTTTCATCGTCAATAAGAAGGTCCAAGGCATACAGTAAACCTGGAGTGAAGCATCGAAATCTATAACTAGTATCACAAGAAATGGTTCAAATCATAGACAGAAAGCAGAGTCAGTCTTCTTGTAGTTAAGTAGGCATTGTGCCTTTTGTATTTAATTCCGATGCAATTTCTGTGTTTCATCGTCATTAAGAAGGGCAGAGTTATACAGTAAACCTGAAGTGAAGCATCGTAATTTATAACTAGTGTCACAGGAATGGTTCAACTCAAAGACAGTAGGAAGAATCAGTCTTCTTGTACTTAAGTCGGCGTTGTGCCTTTTTTATTTAATTCCGATGCAATTTCCGTGTTTCATCGTCAATAAGAAGTTCCAAGGGATACAGTAAACCTAGAAGGAGGCATCGGAATCCATAACTAGTGTCGCAGGAATGTTTCAAAACATAGACAGTAAGAAGAGTCAGTCTTCTTGTACTTAATTCGGCATTGTGCCTTTTGTATTTAATTCCGACGCAATTTCTGTGTTTCATCGTCAATAAGAACGTCAGAGGGATACAGTAAATCTGAAGTGAAGCATCGGAATCTGTAACTATTGTCACAGAAATGGTACAAAACATAGCCAGTAAGAAGAGTCAGTCTTCTTGTACTTAAGTCAGCATTGTGCCTTTTGTATTTATTTCCGATGTAATTTCTGTGTTTTATCGTCAGTAAGAAGGTCAGAGGGATACAGTAAACCTGAAGTGAAGCATCGGAAACTATAACTAGTGTCACAGGAATGGTTCAAAGCATAGTCAGTAAGAAGAGTCAGTGTTCTTGTACTTAAGTCGGCATTGTGCTTTTGTATTTAATTCCGATGCAATTTCTGTGTTTCATCGTCATTATGAAGGTCCAAGGGATACAGTAAACCTGGAGTGAAGCATCGGAATCTAAAACTAGTGTCACAGGAATGGTTCAAAGCATAGACAGTTAGATGAGTCAGTCTTCTTGTACTTAAGTCAGCATTGTGCCTTTTGTATTTAATTCCAATGCAATTTCTGTGTTCCATCGTCAATAAGAAGGTCCAAGGGATACAGTAAACCTGAAGTGAAGCATCGGAATCTATATCTAGTGTCACAGGAATGGTTCAAAACATAGATAGTGGGAAGAGTCAGTCTCCTTGTACTTAAGTCGGTATTGTGCCTTTTCTGTTTAATACCGATGCAATTTCTGTTGTTTCATCGTCAATGTAAAGGTCCAAGGGATACAGTAAACCTGGAGTGAAGCATCGGAATCTATAACTAGTGTCAAAGGAATGGTTCAAAACATAGGCAGTAAGATGAGTAGGTCTCCTTGTACTTAAGTCGGCATTGTGCCTTTTGTATTTAATTTCGATGCAATTTCTGTGTTTCAACGCCAATAAGAAGGTCCAAGGGATACAGTAAACCTGAAGTGAAGCATCAGCATCTATAACTAGTGTCACAGGAATGGTTCAAAACATAGACAGTAGGAAGAGTCAGTTTTCTTGTACTTAGGTCGGTATTGTGCCTTTTCTATTTAATTCCGATTCTATTTCTGTGTTTCATCGTCAATAAGAAAGTCAGGGGGATACAGGAAACCTGAAGTGAAGCATCTGAATCTATAACTAGTGTAACAGGAATGGTTCAAAACATAGAGAGTTGGAAGGGTCAGTCTTCTTGTACTTAATTCGTCATTGTGCCTTTTGTATTTCATTCCGATGCAATATCTGTGTTTCATCGTCCATAAGAAGGTCCGAGGGATACAGTAAACCGCAAGTGAAGCATCGGAATAAAAAACTAGTGTCACAGGAATGGTTCAAAACATAGAGAGTTGGAAGAGTCAGCCTTCTTGTACTTAAGTCGGCATTGTGCTTTTTCTATTTCATTCCGATGCGATTTCTGTGTCTCATCGTCAATATGAAGTTCTAAGGGATACAGTAAACCTGAAGTGAAGCATCGGAATCTATAACTAGTGTCACAGGAATGGTTCAAAACATAGTCAGTAAGAAGCGTCAGTCTTTTTGTACTTAAGTCGGCATTATGCCTTTTCTATTTAATTCCGATGCAATTTCTGTGTTTCATCGACAAAAAGAAGGGCCAAGGGATACAGTATACCTGCAGGGAAGCATCGGAATCTATGACTAGTGTCACAGGATGGTTCAAAACATAGACAGTAAGATGAGTCAGTCTTCTTGTACTTAAGTCGGCATTGTGCCTTTTCTATCTAATTCCGATGCAATTTCTGTGTTTCATCGTCAATAAGAAGGTCCAAGGGATACAGTGAACCTGAAGTGAAGCATCGGAATCTATAACTAGTGTCACAGGAATGGTTCAAAGCATAGTCAGTAAGAAGAGCCAGTCTTCTTGTACTTAAGTCGGCATTGTGCCTTTTCTATTTAATTCCGATGCAATTTCTCTGTTTCATCGTCAATAAGAAGGTCCAAGGGATACAGTAAACCTGGAGTGAAGCATCGGAATCTGTAACTAGTGTCACAGGAACAGTTCAAATCATAGACAGGTCGAAGAGTTAGTCTTCTTGTACTTGAGACGCCATTGTGCATTTTGTATTTAATTCCGATGCAATTTCTGTGTATCATCATCAACAAGAAGGGCAGAGGGACACAGTAAACCTGAAGTGAAGCATCGGAATCTATAACTAGTGTCACAGGAATGGTTCAAAACATAGACAGTAGGATGAATCAGTCTTCTTGTACATAAGTCGGCATTGTGCCTTTTCTATTTAATTCCGATGAAATTTCGGTGTTTCATCGTCAATAAGAAGGTCCAAGGGATACGGTGAACCTAAAGTGAAGCATCGGAGTCTGTAACTAGTGTCACAGGAATGGTTCAAAGCATAGTCAGTAAGAAGAGCCAGTCTTCTTGTACTTAAGACGGCATTGTGCCTTTTGAATTTAATTCCGATGCAATTTCTGTGTTTCATCGTCAATAAGAAGGTCCAAGTGAAACAGTAAACCTGGAGTGAAGCATCGGAATCTGTAACTAGTGTCACAGGAATGGTTCAAAGCATAGACAGTAAGAAGAGTCAGTCTTCTTGTACTTAAGTTGGCATTGTGCCTTTTGTATTTAATTCCGACGCAATTTCTGTGTTTCATCTGCAATAAGAACGTCAGAGGGATACAGTAAATCTGAAGTGAAGCATCGGAATCTATAACTAGTGTCACAGGAATGGTTCAAAACATAGACAGTAAGAAGAATCAGTCTTCTTGTACTTAAGTCGGCATTGTGCCTTTTGTATTTAATTCCGATGTAATTTCTGTGTTTAATCGTCAACAATAAGGTCAGAGGGATACAGTAATCCTGAAGTGAAGCATCGGAATCTATAACTAGCGTCACAGGAATGGTTCAAAACATAGTCAGTGAGAAGAGTCACAGTCTTCTTGTACTTAAGGCGGCATTGTGCCTTTTGTATTGAATTCCGATGCAATTTGTGTGTTTCATAGTCAATATGAAGGTCCAATGGATACGGTAAACCTGAAGTGAAGCATCGGAATCTATAACTAGTGTCACAGGAATGGTTCAAAACATAGTCGGTAAGAAGCGTCAGTCTTTTTGGACTTAAGTCGGCATTGTGCCATCTCTATTTAATTCCGGTGCAATTTCTGTGTTTCATCGTCAAAAAGAAGGGCCAAGGGATACAGTATACCTGCAGGGAAGCATCGAAATCTATAACTAGTATCACAAGAAATGGTTCAAATCATAGACAGAAAGCAGAGTCAGTCTTCTTGTAGTTAAGTCGGCATTGTGCCTTTTGTATTTAATTCCTAAGCAATTATTGTGTTTCATCGCTAATAAGAAGGTCCAAGGGATACAGCAAACCTGAAGTGAAGCATCAGAATCTATAACTAGTGTCACAGGAATGGTTCAAAACATAGTTCGTAAGAAGAGCCAGTCTACTTGTACTTAAGCCGTCATTGTGCCTTTTGTATTTAATTCCGATGCAATTTCTGTGATTCATCGTCAATAAGAAGGTCCAAGGGATACAGTAAACCTAGAGTGAAGCATCGAAATCTATAACTAGTATCACAAGAAATGGTTCAAATCATAGACAGAAAGCAGAGTCAGTCTTCTTGTAGTTAAGTCGGCATTGTGCCTTTTGTATTTAATTCCGATGCAATTTCTGTGTTTCATCGTCATTAAGAAGGGCATAGTTATACAGTAAACCTGAAGTGAAGCATCGTAATTTATAACTAGTGTCACAGGAATGGTTCAAATCAAAGACAGTAGGAAGACTCAGTCTTCTTGTACTTAAGTCGGCATTGTGCTTTTTTTATTTAATTCCGATGCAATTTCCGTGTTTCATCGTCAATAAGAAGTTCCAAGGGATACAGTAAACCTAGAAGGAGGCATCGGAATCCATAACTAGTGTCGCAGGAATGTTTCAAAACATAGACAGTAAGAAGAGTCAGTCTTCTTGTACTTAAGTCGGCATTGTGCCTTTTGTATTGAATTCCGATGCAATTTCTGTGTTTCATCGTCAATAAGAGGGTCCACGGGATACAGTAAACCCGGAGTGAAGCATCAGAGTCTATAACTAGTGTCACAGGAATGGTTCAAAACATAGACAGTAAGAAGAGTCAGTCTTCTTGTAGTTAAGTCGGCATTGTGCCTTTTGTATTGAATTCCGATGCAATTTCTGTGTTTCATCGTCAATAAGAGGGTCCACGGGATACAGTAAACCTGAAGTGAAGCATCGTAATTTATAACTAGTGTCACAGGAATGGTTCAAATCAAAGACAGTAGGAAGACTCAGTCTTCTTGTACTTAAGTCAGCATTGTGCCTTTTGTATTTATTTCCGATGTAATTTCTGTGTTTTATCGTCAGTAAGAAGGTCAGAGGGATACAGTAAACCTGAAGTGAAGCATCGGAAACTATAACTAGTCTCACAGGAATGGTTCAAAGCATAGTTAGTAAGAAGAGTCAGTGTTCTTGTACTTATGTCGGCATTGTGCTTTCGTATTTAATTCCGATGCAATTTCTGTGTTTCATCGTCATTATGAAGGTCCAAGGGATACAGTAAACCTGGAGTGAAGCATCGGAATCTAAAACTAGTGTCACAGGAATGGTTCAAAGCATAGACAGTAAGATGAGTGAGTCTTCTTGTACTTAAGTCAGCATTGTGCCTTTTGTATTTAATTCCAATGCAATTTCTGTGTTCCATCGTCAATAAGAAGGTCCAAGGGATACAGGAAACCTGAAGTGAAGCATCGGAATCTATATCTAGTGTCACAGGAATGGTTCAAAACATAGATAGTGGGAAGAGTCAGTCTCCTTGTACTTAAGTCGGTATATTGTGCCTTTTCTGTTTAATACCGATGCAATTTCTGTGTTTCATCGTCAATAAGAAAGTCAGAGGGATAAAGTAAACCTGAAATGAAGCATCGGAATCTATAACTAGTGTCGCAGGAATGGTTCAAAACATAGACAGTAAGAAGAGTCAGTCTTCTTGTACGTAATTCGGCATTGTGCCTTTTGTGTTTAATTCCGACGCAATTTCTGTGTCTCATCGTCAATGTAAAGGTCCAAGGGGTACAGTAAACCTGGAGGGAAGCATCGGAATCTATAACTAGTGTCAAAGGAATGGTTCAAAACATAGACAGTAAGATGAGTCACTCTCCTTGTACTTAAGTCGGCATTGTGCCTTTTGTATTTAATTCGATGCAATTTCTGTGTTTCAACGCCAATAAGAAGGTCCAAGGGATACAGTAAACCTGAAGTGAAGCATCAGCATCTATAACTAGTGTCACAGGAATGGTTCAAAACATAGACAGTAGGAAGAGTCAGTTTTCTTGTACTTAGATCGGTATTGTGCCTTTTCTATTTAATTCCGATTCTATTTCTGTGTTTCATCGTCAATAAGAAAGTCAGGGGGATACAGGAAA